>NC_090751.1:0-52500 GCF_036898095.1 Palaemon carinicauda
TAATTATATATATATATACTTATATATATACTTATATATATACTTATATATATATATATATACTTATATATATATTATATATATATATATATATATATATATATACTTATATATATATAAATATACTTATATATATATATATATATATATATATATATATATATATATATATATATATATATATATATATATATATATATATATATATATATATATATATATATATATATATATATATATATATATATATATATATATATATATATATATATATATTCCATTAGCGGACGTATAATTACCTCATTAGTAATGACTAAACTTTCTCTAAGGGTTTTGGGGTTCCTTGCCTATTTTTCGACCAACCAGATAGAACTGGTTTTCTGCATATTTGTTCTTCGTTCAAGAGGACGGGTCTACTCCTTGTCAGTGAATTTAAAAAAAAAAAAAAAAAAAAAAAAAAAAAAAAAAAAAAAAGCCGTTTTTAATCTGAAAATTGGGAAGCATTATTTAGTAATTAATACCAATGGTCTTCTTTTCGTGTTAAAGTAAAAGGTTGGTTTTATTTTACATAATTTGATTTTGTTACTAAGGCATGACTAGCTTCCTTGGGAAATTGCTGATAATATCATTTTGATGAAAATAAAATCCGCTTAAAAGTGATCCCCATAATTGCATAAATCAACACTGAAAGACATACTTTGTTGACTAAGCAACTTGAATCGAAGGCATGACTGGCTTTTGATTAGTTTTGTACCACATTGCCATATGTGAAAATTCACTTCATAGAGTACCTAAGTATCTGTGCACTGTTCAATATGTACTTAATTGGATTATAATTATAGCTTCAACAACAAATGCAGCCGTTTATAATTGTCACGTGGCTGTGTGGTAGTTGTGGCTTAAAACAAGAGGGCGAGGATAATGACAGATGTTACTCTGTATCCTTTTCTACAGCTGTATATTTAACAGAATAATTAATTCACATTCTGAAAGAGCACATCAATTATCAGTTACGGTCGTCGTCGTCGTCTTTGTCTACATCTTTTCACACTTCTATGTGGGGTCGATGTTTCTGGTCAGCTTTCTCCATCTACCTGTCCCACACCTCATCACCGGTTAATCCCTTTGATCGAAGGTCATCCTTGATACAGTCCATCCACCTTCGCTTACAGTAGCGTTGGGTAATTCTTGAAAAATGTTAATCACAATGTCAAATCGACTTCAAGTTCTATATCTGGGTGCTCGTTAAACAGTACATCAACTGAACATAACTCTAAGGTTTGGCAGTGGAGACAGAAGCAAGGGCGGGCATTTTATGAAACGAGAAAATATTTGCATAGTGATTAGCAAAGAGTTTGTAAGGCCAGGGTCGGCCTCGAACGACAGGACGACACTGCAAGCCAATCGTTAATTGAATTATCTGATCCTTTTTGGCCATGTTTTCTCCTTACGTTTGGCAGGACCCGGATGGGAACCACGAATTACTGCAATCCCCCCGGATTTACTGGAATCCCCTTGAAAATTGCTGAAATCCCTTACAATATCACTGCAAACTCTCAGAAATCGATAAATGTGTTTTTATCAATTTACATTATATTTTAGTAAATTAATTAAATAGAATGTGTATTTTAAAGCATTTATCTATATACCCTTTACACAATATATATAAAAGGGTACAAAAGGGTACAGAACCTAACAAACCCACATAACCTAACCTAGTAATTCCCAGGTCACAACCCCTTGCCTGGGGCAAGCCCCCGGACCCCCTTCCCAGGTCACAACCCCTAGCCAATGTTCTACCTGCAAATATATAAAAGATATAAATGCTAAAGACGTAAAAATAAAATATTTTAATAAAAACACATTATTTATCGATTTCTAAGGGTTTGCAGTGATATTGTAGGGGATTTCGGTAATTTTCTAGCGGATTCCAGTATTTACCTGAGGATTCCAGTAATTCGAGGTACCGGACCCGGATAGGGGTACCATGGGTATCCACTGGGGTTTAGGTAGAGAAGGCAGCTGTCCCTGTTTGTGTGTACTTGGCACTTCCGCTTGCTGTCTCATCTCCTCAACCAAGACCAGTGGGAAAGGGATATGACTCAGCTATATGACAGATCAGCAACACATAACTGACGCGGACCAAGCAATTCAGAGCTTCGAAGGCACATATCAACAATCTTGTGCCTGCATTGGTCTCGTTATTATTTGCTTTCTTTTTCATCTACTTCTTGTGACACAGTCCACTGCAGGACAAAGGCCTCAGACAAGTCAATTCATGTCTAGGGTTACGCCAGTTTTCATCACCACGCTGGCCAAATGTGGATTGGTGATGGTGGGAGACACTGGTCTGATCGCTCTAAGAAGGCGTGACCATAACTCTGTAATAATTAGCAGCAAAATATTTTGACTTTAAGGCTAGTTATAAAGGACCAGTGCTTCGGTTTTTTAACTCTTATAAAATAAGTGGAGATGCTACAGAAATTATAATTTCAATTTAACTTGGCGTACATGTTTTTAAAGTTGATTGTTCACATTTGACAATGTGGTGAAAAACGACTCAAAATGGCTGAGGATTTGGTTCCACAATTGTGGAATGTGGACTTTGACATCATACAACAGTGGCAACTTTTATTTCTAGTTACTATTTAGGAACCGAATTCGAAATTACTTCTTTGTTAAATCATCCTTGTGTTTCTAGGTGACATGGGCAGTCTTGCAAGAGTTGCTCAACTTAATCGTATTGCAATAATCGTGGCTTTTCAAAAAAGAAAAAAAAAAAAAAAAACTTTAACCAGCTACTAAAAAGAGCTTCTCATACGATTGATCTCAAACATGAACTTGACTTAAAAGTCTGTTTTTCTGGCTGTGTCACACACAGAGGACCCCTGGCCACTTCAGGTCCTACGAGATCAGTTTATCTTTACTTACTTACAAAATGGCTGTTTTTCCGGTCCCATACAGCAGGGGAACCCCACTCTCTACAGGACCTCCACCGTCATTTTACCTTGTTCGTTCAGAGTATTTAACATCTCATATCACATATTGTTCATTTACTGTTAAATCGTCACTATCAAAAGACTCGTGAAATAAGAAAGTCTCCAGTTTCCTCTTGAAAGCCTTAATGTCTTCAATCGTTCGAATGTTTCATGGGAGCTTATTATATAGTCTCGGGGCCGCATGTTTAAAGGCTCTAGAGTCTAGAGCCTAAAGTAGACATATATCTAGGTTCCAACAGTTTGAAGCCATCTGTAACTAATCGCGTGTCGACACGATTTGTTGGCTGCGCAATATGTAGCAATTCTCTTTTAAGTATTTTGGACGCCCGCTTCTGAAAACTTGGTGGGTTATTGCACATGTTTTAAATTCAATTCTCGCTTTAATCGGCAGCCAGTGTAAATCGATTAAAGGGGTGATCCTTTCACTAGGTTGGACACCTTTTATCAGTCTAGCTCCTCTGTTTATTATGTTGTGTAATTTCTTAAGTTGCATTTTTGGTAAATTGTATTAGAGTTGCAATAGTCAATCCTGGTAATAACACAGTTTATCACAAGTTTCTTTACAGAATTTTCGTCCAGGTACTTTTTCATAAACGCAATATTTCTTAGATGATAACCAGCAGTTTTTATTACATTATTTATTTGGGCATTTAATTGGTCCACAACAATGAACAACGAAAGTATTTTGACTTTGCTATGGGTAGTTATAAAAGACTTGGAGTACTTCTGTTGGGGTTTTAATTCTGAAAGTCTATGTTGAGATGTTATAACAGTTATACCATTTGTGAGTGGAAATATCTTGACGTGGTGAAATGGTTTGCGTATCGCCATGATGAACAAGGTTGTGCTAGCAACCCCCCCCCCATACTAGGTTGATTTGTTGTGAGCTATCAGACCAAAATCTCCCACCGTGAGAAATGGCTAAACCCCAGACATGAATTGATATGTCTGAGGCTTTGTCCTGCAGTGGGACAAGACAGGGCTTCATTTGTTATACTATGTTATAATTTTTATCCAACTATTATTATTATTATTATTATTATTAATTGCTAAGCTACAACCCTAGATGGAAAAGCAGAATGCTATAAGCCCAGATGCTCCAACAGGGAAGATAGCCCAGTGAGGAAAGGAAACAAAAGGAAAAACAATATTTTAAGGACAGCAACAACATTAAAATAAATATTTCTTATATAAACTATAAAAACTTTAACAAATCAAGAGGAAGAGAAATTAGACAGAATAGCGTGCCCGAGTGTACCCTCAAGCAAGGGATCTCTAACCAATACAGTGGAAGACCATGGTACAGAGGCTATGGCACTAACCAGGACTAGAGAACAGTGGTTTGATTTTGGAGTGTCCTCCTCCTAGAAGAGCTGCTTCTCATAGCTAAAGAGTTTCTTCTACCCGTACCAAGAGGAAAGTAGCCAAATTGGCTGTGTACAGATACTGAGGTACTTAATGAATTTAATTTTTACATTTGGCAATATGGTACAAAACTAATCAAAAGTGTTCGTACCTAAGCATTGGCTCCCCAATTGTGGAATATAGCTGTGTCACACCTTGCAGTAGTGTTACTCCTTATTGGATATTGCTGTTTAAGAACCAAATTCCAAAACGTCTTTATTAAATCATGTTTATTTTTCCCAAGTAATGCTGGCTATCTGAGATGTATTGATCATCTTGCAATGATCGTAGCATTTCCTAAAACATAAATTGTCTTGTTTATATAAAAGCTTTATTCGTGGTTCAGAGTTCAACGCTCTAGGCTATTGGCCTTGCTAGACTCTAGCCCGTACTGGCGACTGTAAATGGCCTCTCGTGTAGTTTGGCCAATCGGTGAACTTTTTTTTTTTAGATTTTGAATATATTCCCGTTTTATTTTCTCAATGTATTTACGATTAATTTTCTTATGTTGGTTGCAGAATCGTATGAGGTTAGCAAGAATTTATTAATAAATTCAAATTGGTTTGTGTTTGGGTATTGTGTCGTGAGAAGTAACAATGACTTGCAACAGGTAAAGGTTATTTGCGAATAATATTCCGACATTCATTATTATTATTATTATTATTATTATTATTATTATTATTATTATTATTATTATTTGCTAAGCTGCAACCTTAGTTGGAAAAGCAGGATGCTATAACCCCAGGGGCTCCAACAGGGAAAATAGCCCAACGAGAAAAGGAAACAAGGAAAAAATTTTTTTAAGAACAGCAACAATATTAAAATTAATATTTCCTATATAAACTTTAAAAACTTTAACAAAACAAGAGGAAAAGACACAAGACAGAACTCTAACCCAAGACAGTGGGAGACCATGGTACAGAGGTTATGGCACTACCCAAGACCAGAGAACAATTATTTGATTTCGGAGTGTCCTTTTCCTAGAAGAGCTGCTTACCATAGCTAAAGAGTCCCTTCTACCATTACCAAGAGGAAAGTAGCTATTGAACCATTACAGTGCAGTAGTTAACCCCTTGAGAGAAAAGAAAATTGATTGGTAATCTTAGTGGTGTCAGGTGCATGAGGACAGAGGAGCATATGTAAAGAATAGGCCAGACTATTCGGTGTATGTGTAGGCAAATGGGAAAATGAACCGTAACCAGAGAGAAGGATCCACTGTAGTACTGTCTGGCCAGTCAAAGGACCCCCATAATTCTCTAGCGGTAGTATCTCAACGGGTGGCTGGTGCCCTGGCCAACCTACTACCTACCTCAGTTGAGTCATTTCTTTCCATTAAGTTCTCGATGTTTGCCTTTTCATAACTTAAAGAGCGAATCGCCTTCAAATTCATCAAGGAAATATAATTAGTTGTATCTTCGGTCAAGTGTTTTCAATTCTCTTAAAGCTATGCGCAGGTTACGTAAGCTAGGGTTTTGATGAGAACCAGAATTCTAGGAGCCTGGTGTGGACCATGGTATCAGTTATTGGCATCTTTGTTTCCTTAGGGTTAATCATGTTTTGTCTGATAGGGCTCGAATGAACGTGATTGTTCTAGCTGTCTTGTGTTAGTTGTTTTGCTTGGCTAGTGAACGTGGCCCTTCAATGTAAAGGAGTTATAGGCTTGGAATTTCTGATTAGCAGAGTAAATCTCTCTCTCTCTCTCTCTCTCTCTCTCTCTCTCTCTCTCTCTCTCTCTCATACACAGACACAAAATAGCAAATACATGGAATAGACTTCCAGCGGATGTAGTAAACAGTAACACTTAGGTTAACGAATTCAAGAATAAGCTAGACAAGATCATAAGAATCTCTCTCTCTCTCTCTCTCTCTCTCTCTCTCTCTCTCTCTCTCTCTCTCCTCTCTCTCTCCTCTCTCTCTCTCTCTCAAAGAAAATACTTGCTTACACGGGAAGCTTATTCAGTTCACAAATCTATCCGAAAACACGATTTTTTTCCCCAAAAATGTCATCGCTGATCAAATTCTTTTACATGAAATAATTGTATTAGTTAAATTGTTCATAGTGCAGTCAACAGACAACTGATATCCCCTTATTAGGTGTATAGCATAAGGCTTACCAGAAGAGCTTCTTGGTTCTTCCTGTTTTTCGAACTGTCAAGCAAAGGTTGTTACCAGTGTTGCCAGATGGGTTAGTCTAAAAATCCCTAAAACTCATGATACAAAATCCCCAAAACCACCCAAAAAAACCCATTTCCAGAAATGTATTTTCTTCTAATATAGAAATTACTCAATATACTTCATGTAATTGTAAGTAAACTAATTGCAACAATATAAAGGTTTACTCATCTCTGTTTCTTCTTCATAGAAATATGTACAGAATATCGTCACCAGTCATCCAAAATCCCCAAATCTAAGGATAAATTCCCGAATGTAGGGATAAATCCACAAATCTAGGAATAAATCCCCATATCCGGCAATACTGTAATTTCAACCTTTTACCCGCAGTTTAGCTCAAGGTGGGAAGACGGAGAAACGCCGTCTTCGGTGTTACCCAAATATAAGGATAATCCTTAACAGACTTTTAAATTGTTTTTTTTTTTTTAATGCCCAGAATAACGATAAATACTTTCAAGTGTAAATTACCCCCGGCGATGATTTGTGAAGCAAAACTGGTTATGGTTAATACGTTAGTGTCTTCAGTGCACATCATCTTACGGCCCCGAGACTAAATAATAAACTCTCACGAAACATTCGAATGATTGAAGACATTAAGGCTTTCAGGAGGAAACTGAAGACTTTCTTATTTCATGAGTCTTTTGGCAGTGACGATTTAACAGTAAATGAACAATACGCGATATGAAACGTTAAATACTCTGAACGAACAAGGTAAAACGACAGTGGAGGTCCTGTAGAGAGTGGGGTTCCCCTGCTGTAAGGGACCGGAAAAGCAGCCATCAAATTAAGTAAGTAAGTATGTAATGATGATCTGTTTACTATGAAATTTGTGTCCATGATTTAAACTAGGACCCACTTCTAAGTGGGTCCTGATTTAAACTATTTGGGCCTCGGTTTTGCCACGTATGTTTATTTTCATGTTCAGTGGAGACTTATTTTTTTCGTCTCGTGAGAGTTAAATTGTGTACCATTTGGAGTGAAACTTTGTCGAATTTACCTTTGGAACTTCTTGAGAAAAAAGTTGTGTATCTATGCATGTATGTATGCATGCAGTACCAACTCCAATCAAGTTTGAATGCATATTGTGCGTTTAATTATTTGTTGATTATCGTGATAAGTTGCAAAAAATTTGCAACGAACATGGTAATACGACAGTGGAGGTCCTGTAGAGAGTGGGGTTCCCCTGCTGTATGGGACCGGAAAAGCAGCCATCAAAGAAAGAAACCAGGTATGAACTGCTGTTAAGTCGTGGGGGGGAGGGGGGGTTTGCTGTGGGTACCTCCTTGTGGGTGGGGTCATATTTTATGGCAAATGTCTTCGGAAGATATAACTTAGGAATCAAATTTATATACATTATATAAATTAAGTCGCGAAAAAAAAAATTATATTGAAAACCCTAAATTTAGCTTCTGTGTTTTTAATAAGCCCCACGTTTACTGAATTACCCTACGACTTTTTATTTATTTATTTACTAAGCTAATTAGCTCAAGGCAAATATTCATAGTTTGTTCAACCATATTAGGTTGATTAATTTACTTCAAGGGCTGTTTTCATGGTCCTATCTCACAGGGGAACCCTGAGCCCTAGAGGACCTACAAGATCTGTTTGTCCTAATACATTATTAGGTATTAATCGTATCATACATCATACTCCGTGTTTATTGTCAAATCCACATATTATCGAAGCACTGTGGAAACGAAAGTCTTAATATTTTCAGTCTTTCGAAGGCCTATTGGGAGCTTATTGTATAGTCATGGGGCCACTTATTTGAAAGCTATAGAACCCACAGTAAAGGTTTAAATGCCGCTCATGAATGGCAGAGGCAAGGGACAGTGGCATTACCCTATCGAGCAGGACAATGCTCTAGAGATTGACCATATGCACATATGATCAGCGCCCTAGTCCCCTCTCCACCCAAGCTAGGACCAAGGTGGGCCAGGTAATAGCTGCTGATGACTCAGCAGATAGACATATAGGCTCCCCCGAACCTCCCATCCTTAGCTCACAAAGATGGTGAAGTTGCAACGCCCAAAAGAAATTCACATGTATCTTAGTTCCATTAATTTACTTACTTACTTTGATGGCTGCTTTTCCGGTCTCATACAGCAGTGTAACCCCACTCTCTACAGGACCTCCACTGCCGTTTTACCTTGTTCGTTCAGAGTATTTAACGTTTCATATCGCGTATTGTTCATTTACTGTTAAATCGTCACTGTCAAAAGACTCATGAAACAAGAAAGTCTTCAGTTTCCTCTTGAAAGCCTTAATGTCTTCAATCATTCGAATGTTTCGTGGGAGCATATTTAAAGGCTCTGGAACCTAAAGAAGACATAAATCTAGGTTCCAATAGTTTGAAGCCATCTGCAACTATTCTCGTATCGACACGATTCGTTGGCTGCGCAATATGTAGCAATTCTCTTAAGTATTTTGGACGACCGGCTCTGATAACTTGGTGGGTTATTGTACATATTTTAAATTCAATTCTCGATTTAATCGGCAGCCAGTGTAAATCGATTAGTATAGGTGTTAGCCTTTCTCTACTTGTTTTGGGTTTAAATCCAACCCTCCACTGAAGTCGAGTGAACTACTTCTCGGGCGGGTCCATATTAATCATCTAACGAAACATTTTCATTATAACTTATACAATCCTTTGATTGTAGCATCTTCCAAATCATATGATCTTGTGAAAAGTAATGTCTTTAGTTTCTTCTTAAATTCAATTGCTCCCTTTAGGTCCTTCATTTCAGTTGGCAGTTTATTATAATGTCTAGGCGCACAGTAGCTAAAAGCCCTTTCACCAAATTTACTATTTGTTCTTGGTTCAGATAGCCTATGTTTGTCACTCATATGTCTTGTATTAACATTTGTTTCTAGTTCTAGTTTATTCAGGCATTCATTTAGATATTTTGGTTCATTTTGCTTCAGTATCTTAAACGTTAGTAAGAGTAGCTTGTATTCAATTTTCGCTTTTACCGGCAGCCAGTGTAATTTAATTAGTGCAGGGGTAACTCTTTCCCTATTGTGTAGTCCTTTTATTAATCTAGCAGCTCTGTTTTGTACTCTGAATTTTCTTCAGCTGATAATTTGGTGCGAAACTATCTGTAACTATTCTCGTGTCAATGCAATATGTTGGCCGCACAAAATGTAGCAGTTATCTTGGATTGGACGTCTGATTCTGATAACTTGTTGAGTCATTGTACAAAGATTCTATTCTAGCTTAAATAGGCAGTCAGTGTAATTCAATTAGTATAGGAGTGATATTTTCTCGAGGTGGGACACATTTTTATCAGTCTTGCTGCTCTGTTTATTACGTTTTGTAATATCTTAAAGTTGTCATTTGAGATCGTAACAGAGCGAGTTTCAATAGTCAATTCCGGAAATAACCCAGGACTCAGTTTGCCTTACTTCTGTAGTGACGTAATTATGATGTTATTATAACATAACACAGAAAATAACGAGTGAAGCTGTCCAGCGTAGCTCAATACTAGGGAAGTCGGACAATCGGTTAGCAATTGTCCAAAGACCTCTCTCTCTCTCTCTCTCTCTCTCTCTCTCTCTCTCTCTCTCTCTCTCTCTCTCTCTCTCTCTCTCTCTCTCTCTCTCTCTCTCTCTTTTTTTTAAAGACACACTACTGGTATTATTCTTATTAGCCGAACTTACAACTAAAGTTAAAGTTTATTTGATTTTGGCATCACCTGAAGATCCACCATCCCAAATTTTTTCACCTGAAGTTCCACCACACTGAGGTTAGTAAAACACTTACGGACAATCGGTTAGCAATTGTCCAAAGACCTCTCTCTCTCTCTCTCTCTCTCTCTCTCTCTCTCTCTCTCTCTCTCTCTCTCTCTCTCTCTCTCTCTCTTTTTAAAGACACACTACTGGTATTATTCTTATTAGCCGAACTTACAACTAAAGTTAAAGTTTATTTGATTTTGGCATCACCTGAAGATCCACCATCCCAAATTTTTTCACCTGAAGTTCCACCACACTGAGGTTAGTAAAACACTTAATCATAAAATCAAAGTAATTTATTGAAACGTACGATAATACCCAAACTGCGAACTCGTTAATATGGATATTGTCTAACGATATGTTCACATAACTTCTTAAAACCATTTTTAGAAAAATCTATCATGTCACAGGAATTACTGCAGGTAGAGTTTAACAAGTTTAGCAGCCACGCATTGGCGTTATATAGCATGATATATTGATTTCTTTAGTAATCCCAGGACCGCCTAACGTTACTAGATTTGCTTAGAAGTATGAAACAAATTTTCCCCAAAAAGATCTTATGCAGTCATTCGTAGTTTTTTTTTAGATAGTTTTACTTGACATATTGTTTTTGTTTAAAGGTTTAAAGGCCCCTCATGAATGGCAGATGTAAAGGACAGTGACATTGTCCTAGCAAGCAGGACAGTGCCCTAGACCTAGAGACTGACCATATTAAATATGATCAGAGGCCAAGCCCCTCTCCACCCAAGCTAGAACCAGGGAGGGCCAGGCAATGGCTGCTGATTACTCAGCAGATAGACAGACCTATAGGCTCACCCGAACCTTAGCTCATAAGGATGGTGAGATTGCAGCGACCAAAGGAACTAACGAGTTTAAGCTGGGCTCTAAACCCCCGACTGGCTAACACCAGGCTGAGGCGTTACCAATCAGGCCACAATTGGCTAGAACGGGCAAAAACTATCTAGTCCTCATGTTTGTTGTTTATTTTCTATTGACTATAAAAAATCACACTGCCATTATACAAGTCAAGGACCACCTGAAGAGGCTGGAATGGTGGGTCATTATTATTATTATTACTATTATTACTTGCTAAGCTACAACCCTAGCTGGAAAAGCGGGATGCTATAAGCCCGAGGGCTCCAACAGGGAAAATAGCCCAGTGAGGAAAGGAAAAGAGGAAAATTAAATATCTTAAGAACTAACGTTGAATAAATATCACCTATATAAACTATAAAAACTTTAACAAAACATGAGGAAGAGAAATAGTGGGCCAGAGTGTACCCTCAAGCGAGAGAGCTCTAAACCAAGAGGGTGGAAGACCTTGGTACAGAGGCTATGGCTCTAGCCAAGACTAGAGAACAATGGTTTGATTTTGGAGAGACAGTTTGGGATAGTGGATCTCCAGGTGATCCTAATTTTGTATTGAAGTGTTTGAATAACAAAGTGTTTTTGTAATCCATAGAAAATTGTAAAATTGATATATAAATGTTTTCAGAGTAAACTAAAAGGTTTAATAAGAAGTTCCCGCTTATATTGCAACAAAGATATGTCAATTTAGTTTTAGTTTTTATTTATTTATGAAGGAGCGCCTACGACGTTCATAATGTCTGTAATATACTTGAACAATTAGCTTTTAGTTAGGCAATTCTCTAATTTCTTGGGAAGATTGTGGGAAGCCGTGTGGTGCAGATGTTAACTATTATAACATTATTTCTTTTGTGAGATATACATTTAGTTTTTCCATTTTTCTTCAGATTTCAAAAAGTTTGATTTAATATTTTCATATCTCGACAACTGTTAATATTCAATATACAATTTCATATTTTAAGTCGTACTATATTCTTTTCCAGATGTGATGTGCATAACGGTTTACATGCAAACTACAATGGCGGATAAGACATTTAAATTGTGAGACTTTCAACTGGAGGAAATGGAATAACTGGAAAAATGTCTGAAGTTGAACTTGAGGCGAAAGCCAAGCTAACAGGAAGTTGAAGGTGAGTTGAAACCCAAGTCATTTTCTAAACACTAACTCCAGCTATGGTAAATAAGAGTTAAAACTGGAGAGGGCACTCAGTAGAGCGCAGACCTCCACCCCGGCAGCTTATTTCTCAAACTTTACCTTGACATTGACCTTTGACGTTTACATTTGACCTAGGACTTTCAAAATTGAATCACTTCCACGCCTCAACATAACAATTAATCCCTGAAAGTTTCACTACTCTATGACTAAAATTGTGGCCAGGAAGTTGTTCATTACAAACAAACAGACAAAAGGTCAAAAACATAACCACCTCGTAACTTCGTTAACGGAGGCAATTCTTTTGGTTAGCTGTTAATCTTAGTGAAGTCAGAAGTTAGAGGAGTTAAGGCTTTAAGGGCCAGAATAAAAATTTGACATTACACATTTACTTACGAAGTCATTCCACTGTTTTACTTCTCTCTCTCTCTCTCTCTCTCTCTCTCTCTCTCTCTCTCTCTCTCTCTCTCTCTCTCTCTCTCTCTCTCTCTCTCTCAATATCTAAGAATATATAGTATTACCTAAGTTTTTGTAGTTTTCTTTGGTGAGATTAATAGAAAACGGTATCAATTTATACCGGAAACCAGTGTAAATTTGCATCTATTCATCTAATATGAAATACTTCACTTTGGTTTAAGGGCTGCTTTTCTAGTCCTATGCATCAGGGGAACCCTACTCTCTACAGGATCTCCTGACATTTTAACATATTTTTTCTAAAGCATTCAACATTTTCTACCACATATTGCTCGTTTATTGTCATATTCACACTATCGAAGCACTTTGAGAACAAGAAAGTCTTCAGTTTCCTCTTGAAAGCATTAATATCTTCAGTCTTCCGAATGTCTATTGGGAGCTTATTGTATAGTCTCAGGCTACATATTCAAAGGCTCTAGAGCCTAAAGTAGATATATATCTAGGTTCTGATAACTTGAAACAATCTCTAACTATTCGTGTGTCAACACGATTTGTTGGCTGCACAATATGTAGCAATTCTCTTAGGTATTTTGGACGTCCGGTCTTCAATAATCTTGAAACTGACTCTAAAGGCGATTTTATGCATCAAGTAGTGCACCCACTTTACAGTATTCAGTTTTAAAAATAATGAATAAAGATAATTTGTTTATAAACCATTTATCAAATACAGTTCTATGATGGAGAGCTAAATTTCATGATTAAGAATGCTAACAACATAAAACAAAAACATAGAATATGTATCATAACATTACAGTAGAATTTTCACTGTAATTTAAGTATTAAACTGAAAAGGGGACCCTCTATATAGTTAAGAAAAAGGTGTTAATGCCTCGCTGAAAACTCCCACCAGACTTAAGCGGGGTTTACACGGGCGAGCAGCTCGTCGAGCCTGGCTCGACAACCCTGTGTTTGAATTGATGTTCCAGCGTGTAAACGGGCTATTTGGTTGTCGAGCGTGCTCTTAGAACGGCCTGATGAAAGTCAGGCTCATCTTGACTTTTGTGGGCGGAGCTACATTGTTTGACGAACGGTGTGAACGGGTGCCGAGCATCGAACCTCAGTTGTTATTCAAACCTGCTAGATGAAACATCATCAAAGAAATGAATAATGGCTGCCATTAATGAAAGCAAGAATGAGAAGGAAGTCGTACTTTGATTTCATACATACATATCGGGCTCATCCAGCTTTATGGAAAGTTAAATCAAAAGACTATTCCAATAAAGTGGCCAGAAACAAAGGATTAGCGGCTCTGCATGAAATATTGAAAGAACTAATTTCAAAGCCTTAATTCTAAAGCAATAAGCAAGTTGGTGTGTGAAAATTTCTCTCTTTTTAGTAGCCAATCCTTCGTCCACTCTGATCTTTTTTTATCCTTCTTAGTGTGCCACTGCTAAAGCAATGGCTATCAAATCGTCTTGGTCGAGAGACATGTTGACGTTGTTTTAGCACGAGGCAAACTGAGGCTCGATGTACTGTCTGAAAGCTCTTCGAGCCGTTCTACAAGTAGGTTCGACAACCGGGCTCGGCAAGCTGCTCGGCCGTGTAAACCCGCCTTTATGAGAATAACAACCTCAACTATTTTATTCCTTAATACCTCCACATATTTCAGAATATAATACATAATTACAGTTTATTTGTCTACATAAGTTTCATTTATACACAGTGTTTCATCTCCAATGTAGCTTTCCCCGCAAAAAAAAAATAAACCACCTAAAACATTATTGCTTGCAGGCTCTTCAATATCTAAAAATCTATTGCCAATGTAGCAGTTTGCAAAAAAAATCTAGTAGCTACTTAAGCTCTTAAGTCTTCCACGTCTTGCTCAGCTTGCAAATAAACTAGAAAAGGTTATGATAAAACTGAAAATGGAAGTCAAATAAAACAAAGGCACTAACTGTTACCACAGTATTTATAAAACCCAAAGAATTTATTTCTTCTGGAATTACTCAATAGTTGTAGTCCGCTATGTCTGAAAACTATGGAAGTCTGGTAAGAGGTTAACCACTTCTAAGGTCACATACACCATTACTATTACTATGAAACTGCAGTACAACAATCTTTGTGGTTTGTGAATATTTTGCTGAAATTTTAAGGTTAAAACACTTCAGGAAGTATGTTCCTCATTGTACTAGTTCCCCCTCATTTTTGGCCAATAGTATATGGAGGTGTTTTTTTTTTTTTTTTTTTTTTTTTTTTTTTTTTTTTTTTTTTTTTTTTTTTTTTTTTTGACAAATTGACTATGCAACCAATGAATTTTGATTTGTTTAACAGATAAACATAAGTCTTTTTATAGTTTATATATGATATATCTGTTTTAATGTTAATATTTTTAAAATATTTTATTTTAATTGTTCATTACGTCTTGTATCATTTATTTATATACTTATTTCCCTTCCTCACTAGGCTATTTTTTTCCCTGTTGGAGCCCTTGGACTTGAAGCTTCATGCTTTTCCAACTAGGGTTGTAGCTTAGCTAGTAATAATAATAATAATAATAATAATAATAATAATAATAATAATAATAATAATAATAATAATAATAATAATAATAAAAATAAAAATAAAAATAAAAATAAAAATAAAAAAAAATAGTAATAATAATAATAATAATAATAATAATAATAATAATAATAATAATAATAATAATAATAATAATAATAATTTGTTCAGGCTATCATAGATATTTTGTAACTATTTTTTTTTTTTATCCCTGTCAGTAAACTCGGCTGTTGACATAGGATAGTTAGTTAACTAGCCATGAGTGTCTTAAGCTTGGAAGGAGTCTTAAACTATTTTGAGGAATATTTGGTCAAGAACAGATGAAAGCAAAAGTTAAAAAATGTTGCTAAAATTTCCTTTTCAATTCTTTCCAGATTTGTGATTCAGTTTGCTTATTACGATATCCTTATGGAACTGATGACTGAAAGAGGACACAAAAGCTGCCATGCAACAAGTTGAGAAATTGCAAGAAGATCTTGAATCCTTTTGTCTTCTGAATGAACCAAGTTAAGTATGACACCATCAACGGTGAACTAATGCTGTAAACTTTGCTTGAATAGTGAAATCTTCGTTTTAAAGTTCTGTGCTTTTTTACAAGACAGGTTAGATTTGGGGCATTTAGTGCTGGTATGAAGTTCCTCAATCATGTACAGAACAATATTAGATTATGCTGAGTAAAATGGCAGATATTTAAGATTTTTTCAAGTAATTCAGTGTTTCATTCTGTGATATTCTTTACTTAATTTGAAACTGAAGTGATAGGCCTCACAGGATTCACTTGAGTTGTTTGATCAAACTATCATGCTTTTATTATTATTATTATTATTATTATTATTATTATTATTTTTTCAATATTAATCTTACCCGATGATCATGTAGCTGTCAACTCCGTTGCCCGACAGAAATCTACGGTCGGGATACGCCAGCGATCGCTTATACAGGTGGGGGTGTACTCACCAGCGCCATCTTTGGTCAGGTACTCCAGTACTTCTTGTCAACAAGACCTCAATTTTTCCTCTGTCGTGCCACCGGCAAGACCTACATGGATACGCTGTTGATTTTGGAGTCTTTTGTTCACGATTTGGTGAAGTATTTGCTCTGAAATTTAGCCTTCGCTGTACAGGAAGCTTTAGCCTTAGCTTAGCAAGCTTTTGGTATTAATTTGATTCATTGGTCAACGATCTTTGCTTTACTTTGGAATTCCCCCTTTGACTACTAGAATTCAAGATGTCTGACATTTCCCAAGTTCCTAAATATAGGCGATGTAGTGTTAGGACTTGTAATAGGCGTCTTCCGAAGGCCTCTGTTGATCCTCACACCGTATGTTCCAATTGTAGGGGAAAATCCTGTCAATTGGAAGATCGATGTGGGGAATGTGCTGGGCTTTCGGAATTCGATTTTAATGAATTCCTCAGATATACTCGTAGGTTAAAGAAGGAGAGAGATAGGAGGAGTTCTTCTCGCTCTTTGGATATTTCCTCTCCCCATGCCCCTCAACCTTTTCCTTCCCCTGTGGTGGTGACCCCCGAACCTGCTACGAGTGCTCAGCCTGCAATGGCTGATATGTTGCATGCCATTCAGGCTCTCGGTGATAAGGTGGAGTCGTTGGTTAGTGACCGCAATCAGCTCTTGGCGGATGTCAGAGAGCTGAAAGGGAAGAGTGCAGTGGGAAGTGTTAGTGCAAGTGCTGTGCATAGTGTCAGTGTCAGTGTTGCGCATGAGGATACATCTGTGCGTGCCTGTCGTCCGCCCAGTCCGGGACCTCTTGCAAGCTCCCAAGCCCAGGGGAGAAGCAATGTCGAAGGACCAAAGGGTTCGGCAGGCCTTGATCGGCGCACAGATGTATCCTCAGTGGTTGCGGACGTATCTGCTAAGGATCGTCCCTTCCACTCCCAGACGAATGAGCCCTTACATTCCTCGTCTGTGGAAGAGGTTTCCAGGAGGAAACGGTGGACTAAGGTCTCACGACCGCTTAAGCGTAAAGTCCCTTCAGAGTTAGTCCAACGGCCCAGGTGTAGCCACTGGGTCAGTTCGGACTCGCCGCAGTCATCGGATGACTGCACACCTCCCAAGAGAGGTAGAGTGGTCCCTCAACAGGCCTCTGCTCCAACCACAGTAGACCCTAAGTGGTCCATGCTGCAGACTATGCAGTCTCAGCTTGCGGCTTTTATGCAGGATTATCAGGCAGAGAAGGTTATCATCCCTCCTCCTGTGAGAGCTCCTCCACAGTTGCGCTGTCCTCAACCCATGCAGCATGCTCTGCAGACCTTACAGCATGAGCCGCATTCCATGCAGCATGAGCCTCATACCATGCAGCATGAGCCTCATACCATGCAGCATGAGCCTCATCCCATGCAGCATGAGCCGCATGCCATGCAGCATGAGCCGCATGCCATGCAGCATGAGCCGCATGCCATGCAGCATGAGCCGCATACCATGCAGCATGAGCCGCATCCCATGCAGCATGAGCCGCATCCCATGCAGCATGAGCCGCATGCCTCACAGCACGAGCCGCATGCCTCACAGCATGCTCTGCATACCACACCGCATGCTCCTCAGCCCACCGCAGACCCTACCTCACACCGGCCCTCTGCTTTTGTTGTTGCCAGCTCACAGTCTGTCCAGCAGAGGCATGATGATGGATCCGCAGGTACGCATGCACCCGTTCTGCAGGATTCAGCCGTTCAGCTTGCTGCTCTGCCTTTGCCTCTTACAACTCAACTGTCGGGTGAGGAGGCTTCTGAGGATGAAGCTGCTCATCTTGATGATCCTCTTTCTGATGTTGAAGGACACAAGTCTTCACCACCCTCCTTAGACTTCCGCAAAGTCCTTGCTTTGTTCAGAGAGTTGTACCCTGAACACTTTGTGTCTGCAACCCCTCGTTCTCCTCCCTCCGAGTTTGCTCTGGGCATGCAGTCTACTGCGCCTGCCTTCACCAAGCTTGTTCTTGCCAGATCTTCAAGGAGAGCTTTGAGGGTTATGGGGGATTGGTTGCAGTCCAAGAAGCAACTGGGAAGGACCTCTTTTGTGTTTCCTCCTCCCAAGCTGGCTTCTAAGTCGGGCGTCTGGTATGCCACGGGAGAGGAACCTGGCTTGGGGGTTCCTGCCTCTGCCCAGGCCGACTTCTCAAGTCTGGTTGACTCTCCCCGCAGGTTGGCTATGAGACGTTCGAAGATCTGCTGGTCCTCTACAGATCTTGATCACTTGTTAAGGGGAGTCTTTCGTGCCTTCGAGATATTCAACTTCCTCGATTGGTGTCTGGGAGCCTTAAGCAGGAAGACTGCCCCTTCTGACAAGGACTCAGCCATGCTGATCATGTCCAGCATGGACAAGGCAATACGGGATGGGTCTGGCGAGCTTGCGGCTTCTTATGTATCAGGGGTCCTCAAGAAAAGGGAACATCTGTGCTCCTTCTTATCTGCTGGTATCACCCCTTGCCAGAGGTCAGAGTTACTTTTTGCTCCTCTGTCCAAGTGTCTGTTTCCGGAGGAATTAATTAAGGGGATGACTGCCTCTCTTCTCCAGAAAGATACGCATGACCTCATGGCTTCTTCTGCACGTAAGGCTAAGACCTTACCTTCCGTGACTAAACCTTACCGCCCTCTAGCAGTTGATACTCCTGCTTCCAGGTTCATCCCACCCTTTCGTGGCAGAACCTCCAGCAGAGGAGGTACCCGTGCAGACAGTAACCGTGGCAAGTCCAAGAAGGGTTCCAAGTCCACAAGAGGCAAGTTTTGACTTCCCTCCTCTCCAGACAGCTGTAGGAGCCAGACTCAAAACCTTCTGGCAAGCTTGGGAGAGCAGAGGTGCAGACGCTCAGTCTGTGAAGTGGCTGAGGGAGGGATACAGAATTCCGTTCTGCCGCAATCCCCCTCTAGCTACATCTCCCATCAACCTCTCTCCCAACTACAAGGAGAAGGACAAGAGGCTAGCGTTGCAACAAGAGGTGTCGCTCTTGCTACACAAGGAGGCAGTGGTCATAGTCCGGGACCATCAATCCCCGGGCTTTTACAACCGTCTCTTCCTGGTAGCCAAGAAGACAGGAGGTTGGAGACCGGTGCTGGACGTCAGTGCGCTCAATGCTTATGTCACCAAGCAGACGTTCACTATGGAGACGACGAAGTCGGTCCTAGCAGCGGTCAGGCAGGAGGACTGGATGGTCTCGTTAGACCTGAAAGACGCATACTTTCACGTCCCCATCCACCCAGACTCCCAACCTTTCCTGAGATTCGTCTATGGAAAGGTTGTGTACCAGTTCCAAGCCCTGTGTTTTGGCCTAAGCACGGCACCTCTTGTGTTTACGCGACTGATGAGGAATATTGCGAAATTCCTTCACTTGGCAGACATCAGAGCCTCCCTCTATTTAGACGACTGGCTTTTAAGAGCTCCCACAAGTCGTCGCTGTCTGGAGAATCTCAGATGGACTATGGATCTGACCAAGGAACTGGGCCTCCTGGTCAATTTAGAGAAGTCCCAGCTCGTCCCATCCCAGACCATTGTTTACCTGGGTATGGAGATTCAGAGTCGAGCTTTTCGGGCTTTTCCGTCGGCCCCAAGGATCAACCAAGCCCTAGAGTGCATCCTGAGCATGCTGAGAAGGAGCCGATGCTCAGTAAGGCAGTGGATGAGTCTAACAGGGACACTTTCATCGCTGGCCCTGTTCATCGAGTTAGGGAGACTCCACCTCCGCCCCCTTCAGTATCATCTGGCTGCTCACTGGATCAAGGACATGACGCTAGAGACGGTCTCAATTCCTGTTTCCGAAGAGATGAGGTCTACTCTAACATGGTGGAAGAACAGCATTCTTCTCAAGGAAAGTCTTTCGTTAGCTGTTCAGACCCCCGACCACCATCTCTTCTCGGACGCATCAGACTCGGGCTGGGGTGCGACATTGGACGGACAGGAATGCTCGGGAACATGGAATCGGGAACAAAGAACACTCCACATCAATTGCAAGGAGTTGTTGGCAGTTCATCTGGCCTTAATGAACTTCAAGTCCCTCCAGCTAAACAAGGTGGTGGAGGTGAACTCCGACAACACCACAGCCTTGGCTTACATCTCCAAGCAGGGGGGGACTCATTCGAGGAAGTTGTTCGAGATCGCAAGGGACCTCCTCATTTGGTCAAAAGATCGAAGGCTCACGCTGGTAACGAGGTTCATTCAGGGCGATATGAATGTCATGGCAGATCGCCTCAGCCGGAAGGGTCAGGTCATCCCCACAGAGTGGACCCTTCACAAGAATGTTTGCAGCAGACTTTGGTCCCTGTGGGGTCAGCCAACCATAGATCTGTTCGCTACCTCGATGACCAAGAGGCTCCCATTGTATTGTTCTCCGATTCCAGACCCGGCAGCAGTTCACGTGGATGCTTTTCTGCTGGATTGGTCCCATCTCGACCTGTATGCATTCCCGCCGTTCAAGATTGTCAACAGGGTACTTCAGAAATTCGCCTCTCACAAAGGGACACGGCTGACGTTGGTTGCTCCCCTCTGGCCCGCGAGAGAATGGTTCACAGAGGTACTGCAATGGCTGGTCGACGTTCCCAGGACTCTTCCTCTAAGAGTGGACCTTCTGCGTCAACCTCACGTAAAGAAGGTACACCCAAGCCTCCACGCTCTTCGTCTGACTGCCTTCAGACTATCGAAAGACTCTCAAGAGCTAGAGGCTTTTCGAAGGAGGCATCCAGAGCGATTGCTAGAGCTAGGAGGACATCCACTCTCAGAGTCTATCAATCTAAATGGGAAGTCTTCAGAACCTGGTGCAAGGCCAATGCAGTTTCCTCAACCAGTACCACTGTAACCCAGATTGCTGACTTCCTGTTACATCTAAGGAACGTTAGATCCCTATCAGCTCCTACGATCAAGGGTTATAGAAGTATGTTGGCAGCGGTTTTCCGCCACAGAGGCTTGGATCTTTCCTCCAACAAAGATCTGCAGGACATCCTTAGGTCTTTTGAGACCTCTAAGGAACGTCGGTTGTCCACTCCAGGCTGGAATCTAGACGTGGTCCTAAGGTTCCTGATGTCATCTAGATTTGAACTGCTCCAATCAGCCTCTTTCAAGGACCTCACATTAAAAACTCTTTTCCTAGTATGCCTAGCAACAGCTAAGAGAGTAAGTGAGATCCACGCCTTCAGCAGGAACATAGGTTTCACATCGGAAACGGCTACATGTTCCTTGCAGCTCGGTTTTTTGGCTAAAAACGAGCTTCCTTCACGTCCTTGGCCTAAATCGTTCGAGATCCCTAGCCTATCCAACTTGGTGGGTAACGAACTGGAGAGAGTACTTTGCCCAGTCAGAGCTCTTAGGTACTATCTGAAAAGGTCAAAACCTTTACGAGGACAATCAGAAGCCTTATGGTGTGCTGTTAAGAAGCCTTCGCTACCAATGTCTAAGAACGCAGTTTCTTACTACATCAGGCTTCTGATTAGAGAAGCTCATTCTCATATGAAGGAAGAAGACCTTGCTTTACTGAAGGTAAGGACACATGAAGTGAGAGCTGTGGCTACTTCAGTGGCCTTCAAACAGAACCGTTCTCTGCAGAGTGTTATGGATGCAACCTATTGGAGGAGCAAGTCAGTGTTCGCATCATTCTATCTCAAAGATGTCCAGTCTCTTTACGAGAACTGCTACACCCTGGGACCATTCGTAGCAGCGAGTGCAGTAGTAGGTGAGGGCTCAGCCACTACATTCCCATAATCCCATAACCTTTTTAACCTTTCTCTTGATTGCTTTTATTGTTGTTTTTGGGTTGTACGGTCGGCTAAGAAGCCTTCCGCATCCTGGTTGATTTGGCGGGTGGTCAATTCTTTCTTGAGAAGCGCCTAGGTTAGAGATTGTGATGAGGTCCTTTAGTATGGGTTGCAGCCCTTTATACTTCAGCCACCTAAGGGTCGTTCAGCATCCTAAGAGGACCGCTACGCTCAGTAAGGAAGACGTACTTATTAAAGGCAGAGTAATGGTTCAAGTCGACTTCCTTACCAGGTACTTATTTATTTTTTATTGTTATTTTGAATAACTAATAAAAATGAAATACGGGATACTTAGCTTCTTTGTTAACATATATACTGGTCTCCACCCACCACCCTGGGTGTGAATCAGCTACATGATCATCGGGTAAGATTAATATTGAAAAATGTTATTTTCATTAGTAAAATAAATTTTTATATATACTTACCCGATGATCATGATTTAAATGACCCGCCCTTCCTCCCCATAAAGAACCAGTGGACCGAGGAGAAAATTGAGGTCTTGTTGACAAGAAGTACTGGAGTACCTGACCACAGATGGCGCTGGTGAGTACACCCCCACCTGTATAAGCGATCGCTGGCGTATCCCGACCGTAGATTTCTGTCGGGCAATGGAGTTGACAGCTACATGATCATCGGGTAAGTATATTCAAAAATTTATTTTACTAATGAAAATAACATATTATTATTATCATCATTATACTAATTCCTGTAGTTGGCAAGCCTTTATCAAATTAATGCATACATATTTTTTGCTAAATGATTTTTCTGTTAAGTAAATTCCGTTAGTTGGAAAGCTCATTAAATTGATGACTTTTTGTAAAAAAAAAAAAAAAAAAAAAAAAAAAAAAAAAAAATTTTGAACTCAAGGTACTTTAAATTTTAGTTCTATATTTCCGTTTAGGTATGACATAGGTCAGCTATTTAAAATAAAAAATTTTGATAACAAAACATAAATCAACCTGTTTTTGACAAAAGTTTTCAGGCTAGTGTGTGAAGCTGTAAATCAGTTAACAAGTTAAATTCTTGTAAGTGATTAGTGATGTCAGTGTTCATGAGTGGTGTACTGTAAGATGTTAGTTTAACCTAGTTTAATTTTTGTATGGCAGAGCTCTCTCCACTTTTATTTGTGTGAATTCACTGTTGAAAACTTGACATGGCAACTCTAAACATAAACATATCCATTAACATATCCATAAACATATCCATTAACATATCCATTAACATATCCATAAACATATCCTTTTATTATTTCTTAAAATATCCTTTTATTAGTTCTTAAATTATCCTCATTTTTGGGTCCTGAAATATTCTTATTTCTTCACTGGAATATCATAATTTTATTGTCTTTAGAGTATAATTTTGGTGGCTTAAATTATCTTAATCGTTTTGAAACTTAAAATATCTTACTTTAGGGGGCTTAAAATATCCTACTTTTGGAGCTTAAATGTCCTACTTTTGGAGCTTAAAATATCTTACTTTTGTGGGCTTAAAATAACTTACTTTGGGGGGCTTAAAATATCTTACTTTTGGGGGCTTAAAATAACTTACTTTGGGGGGCTTAAAATATCTTACTTTTGGGGGCTTAACATATCCAACTTTTGGGGGGGCTTAAAACATCTTACTTTTGGGGGGCTTAAAACATCTTACTTTTGGAGACTTAAATATCTTACATTTGGGTGCTTGAAATATATTACTTCTGGTGGCTTAAGATATCTTACTTTTTGGGGCTTAAAATTTCTTACTTTTGGAGGCTTAAAATATCTTACTATTGTGGCTTAAATTATCTTACTTTTTGGGGCTTAAAATATCTTACTTTTTGGGGCTTAAAATATCTTACTTTTTGGGGCTTAAAATATCTTACTTTTTGGGGCTTAAAATATCTTACTTTTTGGGGCTTAAAATATCTTACTTTTGGGGGCTTAAAATATCCTACTTTTGGGGGCTTAAAATATCCTACTTTTGGGGGCTTAAAATATCCTACTTTTAGGGACTAAAATATCCTAATTTTGGGGGCTTAAAATATCCTACTTTTAGGGACTAAAAATGTCCTACTTTTAGGGACTAGAAATATCATAATTTTGGGGGCTTAAGATATTTGTTTTTGACTGAACTGATTTATTAAACATATATTACTTAAAAATGACTGAAAATAGTACTAAATTGGTACTTTATAAATCCTTTATTAATTCATTTGTGAGTTCCTATTAACACTTTTTTACTTTCAGGTTGATGTGACCTTCCGCTTGGATGCTTAAAACTCTTCGACCAAAAGGATGATGTACATTAAGCTTCGGATTCTCCTGATGAACTCCTTCAGAGCAAGTGGAACTTCTAGAACACCATTTTAGGTCGTTCTGAGCAAGTGGAACTTCTAGAACACCATTTTAGGTCGTTCTGAGCAAGTGGAACTTCTAGAACACCATTTTAGGTCGTTCTGAGCAAGTGGAACTTCTAGAACACTATTTTAGGTCGTTCTGAGCAAGTGGAACTTCTAGAACACCATTTTAGGTCATCGGGTGTAGGAAGTTAAATTAATTTTTCACAATGATGATTTAAATATCTGGTCCAAGTTTTAAGTCTTGAACAGTGTGCTAAGTAAGTTATATTGCTAGCTTACTAATTTACCTAAATTCTTTCAATTTTAGTTTCATGCATTTATTTTTTACACATTAAATTCCCATTCGAAATTGCTTCAATGAATAGTTGATGACTAAAATTGTTATAAATCAATTTAGATCTATATAAATCTATGTCAATAACTAAGATTGAAATCTTGCGCAAGCTAACCTGAAGTCTTTTAGAGCTAATTTATATCTCATTCTCATCAATCTGTCAAAAATCTTATTGAGGAAGTCCTAATTATTAAATTTCTGGTAGACCTCATAGAAGTTATTTCAGGTAGGAGCTGGGCTATTTCAGGGAGACGCTGGGATGTTTCAAGTAGGGGCTGGGCTGTTTCATGTAGAGGCTGGCCCATATCAGGTAGGAGCTATTTAATGTAGAGGCTGGCCCATATCAGGTAGGAGCTATTTCATGTAGAGGCTGGCCCATATCAGGTAGGAGCTATTTAATGTAGAGGCTGGCCCATATCAGGTAGGAGCTATTTAATGTAGAGGCTGGCCCATATCAGGTAGGAGCTATTTCATGTAGAGGCTGGCCCATATCAGGTAGGAGCTATTTCATGTAGAGGCTGGCCCATTTCAGGTAGGAGCTATTTCATGTAGAGGCTGGCCCATTTCAGGTAGGAGCTATTTCATGTAGAGGCTGGCCCATTTCAGGTAGGAGCTATTTCATGTAGAGGCTGGCCCATTTCTGGTAGGAGCTGTTTCATGTAGAGGCTGGCCCATTTCAGGTAGGAGCTATTTCATGTAGAGGCTGGGCTATTTCAAGAAAGTTATTTCAGGTAGAGGGTGAGCTATTTCAGGTAGAGGCTTGGCTATTTCAGGTCGTAGCTGGGCAATTTCAGGTAGGAGTTATTTCAGGTAGAAGCTGGACTATTTCGAGGAAGAGTTATTTCTGGTTGAGGGTGGGCTATTTCAGGAAGATGCTGGGCTGTTTCAGGTAGGGACTGGACTGTTTCATGTAGAGGCTGGGACCTTTCAGGTAGGAGTTTTTTCATGTAGAGGGTGGGCTATTTTAAGAGAGTTATTTTAGGTAGAGGGTGGGCTATTTCAGGTAGAGGCTTGGCTGTTTCAGGTAGGAGTTATTTCAGGAAGAAGCTGGGCTATTTCAGGAAGATGCTGGGCTGTTTAAGGTAGGGACTGGGCTGTTTCAGGTAGGGGCTGGGCTGTTTCACGTAGATAGAGACTGGGCTATTTCAAGAAAACTATTTTAAGTTAGAGGGTGGGCTGTTTCAGGTAAACCCTGGGCTTTTCATTTAGATGCTGGGCTGTTTCATTTATACACTGGGTTGTTTCAGGTAGAGACTGGGCTATTGAATTTTATTCTGGTGATATCTTCAGGATTTATTTATTTAATCCAGTGGGATTTTCCTTTCATATCATGAGAATCCTAGAAGCAAAGATTTCCAAAGTTTTTTTTTTAAACTTTCAGGAATTTAGTATTTTTAGTAAGATTTGAAAAACCTTTATGAATATTAAAGCAGGTTTTAGTTTGTAATCTATATAATTCTTAAAGTTGTGGAAATAGAAACATGTTCGTAAATTAGTTTGGGAAATTTCCAACTGCAGGTTAATGTATTAGGAATGAATAGCTTATATAAGATTACTGAATTATGCGATGCCAAAACTTTCAGTTGATGGAAATAAGGTTTAAGTTTTGAAGTAGACATAATTCATGTCTCTCTGTGGCATTAAAATTGAGGTGCTTTAAATGCTCATTTCAAGGTGTGTTCTTGTTTAGCCTTTCAATTTTTCTTTCTGTCCTATAAGTTTAAGGTTCCTTAACACCACTCTCAAGTTTCAATAGGATACATTGGATAGTTGATCCCCACATTGTGTTTTAAATTTTATAAAGGGTAATAACTAACAAGTGTATTTAGAGCAATCTAAAGTTTAAATACACTATTGGTCCTATAGTTAAAAATGTAGAGTTTATATTTTAATGTCTAATTTCTAGTAAAACTTACCATCCCACTTTTTATTCCTAATTTTGTAAGATTTAGTATTTGATGAAAAGTCCATCCTCCGTCCCCATGTTAAAAATCCTAACACTCTCTCTCTCTCTCTCTCTCTCTCTCTCTCTCTCTCTCTCTCTCTCTCTCTCTCTCTCTCTCTCTCTCTCTCTCTCTCTCTCTCTCTCTCTCTCTCTCTCTCTCTCTCTCTCTCTCTCTCTCTCTCTCTCTCTCTCTCTCTCTCTCAATATATATATATATATATATATATATATATATATATATATATATATATATATATATATATATATATATATATATATATATATATATATATATATATATATATATAAGTTAGTGACAAGAGTAGTTTATAGAATATTCTAGGAGTATACTTTGAATTAAATAAAAATATAATAAAGGTAAATGAAAAAGTTCTGTACATGTTTTTCCGATTTTAATTAGGTGTTGTTAGAGAAACTTAAATTTAAGGTTGGGAAAGATAGTTCTAAAACTTTGTTCTTTGGGGAAGGTTGAAAGGCTGATTTGTTGATTGGTATAGATTTAAATACTAAGAATTAAAATAGGACTTGAACATTGCTGGATAATACAGAATAGTGAATAGTTTTAGGTGATCATTGGGAGACGAGAGGGTTAGGAGAACTTTGGTGTTAAATGGCTAGGAGGGCTTTGGTGTGAAATAGCTAGGTGGGCTTTGGTGTGAAATGGCTAGGAGGGCTTTGGTGTTAAATGGCTAGGAGGGCTTTGGTGTTAAATGGCTAGGAGGGCTTTGGTGTGAAATGGCTAGGAGGGCTTTGGTGTGAAATGGCTAGGGGGGCTTTGGTGTGAAATGGCTAGGAGGGCTTTGGTGTGAAATGGCTAGGAGGGCTTTGGTGTGAAATGGCTAGGAGGGCTTTGGTGTGAAATGGCTAGGAGGGCTTTGGTGTTAAATGGCTAGGAGGGCTTTGGTGTGAAATGGCTAGGAGGGCTTTGGTGTGAAATGGCTAGGGGGCTTTGGTGTGAAATAGCTAGGTGGGCTTTGGTGTGAAATAGCTAGGTGGGCTTTGGTGTGAAATGGCTAGGAGGGCTTTGGTGTTAAATGGCTAGGAGGGCTTTGGTGTTAAATGGCTAGGAGGGCTTTGGTGTGAAATGGCTAGGAGGGCTTTGGTGTGAAATGGCTAGGGGGGCTTTGGTGTGAAATGGCTAGGAGGGCTTTGGTGTGAAATGGCTAGGAGGGCTTTGGTGTGAAATGGCTAGGAGGGCTTTGGTGTGAAATGGCTAGGGGGGCTTTGGTGTGAAATGGCTAGGAGGGCTTTGGTGTTAAATGGGTAGGAGGGCTTTGGTGTTAAATGGCTAGGAGGGCTTTGGTGTGAAATAGCTAGGAGGGCTTTGGTGTGAAATAGCCAGGAGGGCTTTGGTGTTGAATGGCTAGGAGGGCTTTGGTGTTGAATGGCTAGGAGGGCTTTGGTGTTGAATGGCTAGGAGGGCTTTGGTGTGAAAGGGTTAGGAGGGCTTTGGTGTGAAAGGGTTAGGAGGGCTTTGGTGTGAAAGGGTTAGGAGGGCTTTGGTGTGAAACAGCTAGGAGGGCTTTGGTGTGAAATAGCTAGGAGGGCTTTGGTGTGAAATAGCTAAGAGGGCTTTGGTGTGAAATAGCTAGGAGGGCTTTGGTGTGAAATAGCTAGGAGGGCTTTGGTGTGAAATGGTTAGGAGGGCTATGAAATGGCTAGTAATGCTAAGAAGTGGGAGGGCTAGTATGTTAGTGTGTAAAATGGTAGGGCTTTGGCTAGTATTAGTGATATTCCTCATCTTTTCTCAAGCTACATGAACATACCTTGAAATTACCTTCAAATTTTTTAAATGACGCAGTGGGGTGTTTTGGAAAATCTTGCAAATGGGTTCAAATCAGGTTATTGGTCCCTCTAATACATAACTAAAGTTTCAGAACTCCCATTCCCACTCCTTGATCCTTCCCACTCCCAATTTGGAAAGATTTTTAAAAAGAATAAAAGGGAACGTTCATAAGACTGAGCCTTCCTCCCCTATCTGCCCCCCTCCCTCTTCTGGTATCAGTATTTGCCATATTCCTCACCACTGAAAGGCCAGAGGACCCCTGAAGTATATCTTGCTTTTGTCTAGAACCACTGTTCATTTAGACTGTTTATAAACTTCCCATGTACGGAACTCGTTTATTCTTTTGTTGGTTGAATGAGAGAAGACTGTTAACTTGGTTATGTTGTATTGTCAAAATGCTTGACTGCGTGCTATGATGAACATGTTCAGTCCAATTTGATTTCCATGAAATCTTGTCAACGTAGATTTTGTCTTGTCAATTCTAGTCATGATTAATAATTCAGTCAGGTTGAAGGATCTTTAAAGACTCAAAGTATTCTGATTTTTTGATGTTTCATGCTCCTAGATATTTTTAAAATTTCGTTTAAAACATTTTTGAAAATCTCTAATCTTGAATTGTAAAAGATTGTAATGTCAAATTGAACAGGTTTCTGTTATGTATACACTGTAATTTCTGTTTCAAACTTTTATCAAATTTGTCATGAATTGTGTAAATTGTGAAAAGATTTGTCAAGATAGTGATTTAAAATTTGTCCAAGAATATGTGAGCTTTCAATGTCAATGTGAAATTAGTAACTGTATCTCTAAATTTTGCAATTTATCTGTCAATGAAAATCAAAGGGTTGGAAATAATAATTAATTTAGTTTTAAACTTGAATAATTATCTTAGAAATTAGTGACTTTGTTCGTCTTGCAATCCAGTGCTTTCCATTACACTGAGATACCCGAGCTCTCTGAAAAGGGTTCCAGCTGGGATTATAAATGTCCCAAGTTATCTGATTCCTACTGTTTCTGTTCATGACATATAGAAGGGATAAAGAACTGCTGTAAGTCATTTTAGAAGAAATGTGTAATACATTCTTGAATATATTGTTATTGGTCTAGTTTTAGGTAGTATTTGTGCTTGTTGATTAGGGGAATTAAGGGATTATTAAAGTCATTGTTTTTGTAATTCAGGATCAGGTAACCTAGCTTAGGGGATTTTTATACAGGATTAGATTACATGGCTTCAATTTGATTTAGTTTAATCTGCTCTGTGTAGGTATTTCCAAAATTTCTCCATGATTTGACAAAGGGGCCCAAACTAAAGTTTGGCTTTTTGAGATTAGATTTTATATATGTACTGCTATACTGATGTACAGGAATGTATCTTGTGTATTAATTTACAAAATTACCTGCTCTAAAGTTTTTTTTTTTTTTTTATGCCAGGATACTTTGTAATTCAGAAATCTTACGCATAATCTGATAAGCCTCTGAAGCTTGTACAAAACATCAAGTCAGAGCATTGGTGTTATATTGTAATAAACGATATAACTCGCCAATTTCTTTTCATTTTAATGACACTTAAAATTTGAATGTATAATTTCAATTGTCCACATGTAACAAGATCATAATTTCTACGCTAATCTTTCTAGACAACTAAAGCCAAAAATTGTTAAATTAACAACTTAATACACACTGATCTGGTTATGCTAAAGTCCCTTACGTTTAAATGCCAATATATTTAAGATTAACTTCATAAACTGTTGATTAAACTTGAAAACTTTAGTTAACTTACGTCCATGTTGCAAATATGTAGTAAGTTGGTAATCCAAACCTAGAAATTATTCCATTAACCTTCAGAGCACTTAATCCGAATTTATGTAAGTTCTATAAGAAAAGTCCTGAAAAGTCAGTTTTTAGTGATTTTGATGTCTTGATATTTCATGTACCCAACGTATAAATTACATGCAAATTAGCCACTAGATTCTTATTTGAAACTTGCATCTTTTCGAGTTATGTTGAGCGTTTCAATATTTTCATATTGATGCGAAATACAGAAAAAAAAAAACCTTTACTGATTTGGTTGGAAAGTTTTGAACTTCAATTGGTTGATTTGGATTTAGTTGTTAATCGGTAGAATTATCTTTTACAAAAAAGTAGTAAAGATTATTTACGTGGAATTATAGTTTTCTTAAAATAAGATACAGTACACTTTTCAAATGTCTCCACTTGCATTGATTTTAATGTTGATATTACCGTAATATGTAAGTAGCTTGATGGGACAAGAAAAGGGTCAGTTTGTCACATTTTAACTACGCAGAAGTTTTTAAATGTTTTATGACAGTTAGCTCTGAGAGCGCGCCACTAATGTTGTTGCTCTACCGCTTAAAATTAAACCTTGGGATTGAATTTAGGAATTAATTGATGCAGGAGGATGCATTCCTTGTACATCAATAAATTTTTAACCATTAATGAATGAGTGGTTTGATGATGTCTGGTGTGAGCGTTACGAGGAGGATCTAGTCTATTGAAAGGAGTTCTAGACTCGTACTAGTGTTGTCTTTAGTGAAAATTAGGTTGGGTGCCGATTTTAATAGATCTCTGTAAAGGTTATCTTTATGAGACATATCTTTCTCTAGTTAACTCAAGATTAGCAAGTGTTTATACGTCAGGTTAACACTGAAAAATTTAATCTAAATTTATTTTTAGGGAGTTAGATTCTGAGATTATGATAAACTTTGTTCAGTAGGCAGCTCTAAAAATTCATATTTCACGACTGTCAATATTGATTTCCTTGCATGGCCAAAGGGGAGTTTAAAATCAAAGGGTTTTGAGAATAATGTAAATGAATCTGGTGCCTAAATTTATTTCATACTTGAATCGTAGATTTCAAAGATTTTCGTAATGAGTTATTGAAAGTGTATATGAAAAAGAAAATCCACCACTTAATCAATTTAAAGTAATTTCACTCGTCTTTGTATTAATTCTTTCAAGATTAAATCTTAAGATTTTTTCAATATTAGCTTAATCAGTTGCTCACTTTACCAGATTGATATATTCTAATTGTTTTTATCAGTAGATAGTCAAAATTACAGTACGTTATTTCATGAATCTTTTATATTAACTTTTTATTTGGCCACATTAAGATATGGCTATAGGCAATGTGTTGATTGTTAGATATGCAGATATAAAAATAATCTTTTATAATATAGACAAGCTTAAGGTTTTCAACACAATTCGTATTTAAGGGACAAGCTTCATGCTCGTGCTTTTTACCATAAGCAATGAAATTTACAAATGATACCTAATGTATAAGATACTTTATAAATCTTATTTTTTTTCAAAAGTTTCTTTTAATAAATGAAATTAATTTTTGATGAAGGAATAAATCCATTAGTTCATCCCATCGATGTATAGACACTTTACAAGTCTTGGGATTAATTCTTTTCATGATAGTCCAAATGCATATCCTTAACAGTACGAAGAATTTAACAGTTAAAGAGGAATATTATCATACCTATGGATGTTTTTACATTGTTAATAACGTTTCAAACCACATAAGGGCCTAAGTTTTAACTTTGACATTAATTTTAAGATGAATTTCTGATAATTAAACTTAAATTTAGATTATATCTTTCACATAATACGTTTTAAGGTAACTAATTTTTCAAATCTATTAGAAATTTACCGACTATTAAGATCGTAAATACGAAGTTTATAATGTCAAAGATATTCCGTTAAAGGTAGACTGCCTTGAAAGTATTCACATAAGAGAGGACGATTCGGAACAATTCAAAATCATCTTGAGCCTCTTGATAGTTTGTTTTAGTAAGAGATGTTCAGGAGCAGGTAATATCAATAGAATTTATTCAGGGCTAGGCAGGGGATGTGTGTGTATGTGTGTCTACTGTTAGTTTAAGGAATGTTCAGCTTGTAGGTAGGTCTACTGTTAGTTTAAGGGTTGTTCAGCTTTGTAGGTAGGTCTACAGTTAGTTTAAGGGATGTTCAGCTTTGAAGGTAGACCTACGTTTAGTTTAAGGGATGTTCAGCTTTGTTGGTAGGTCTACTGTTAGTTTAAGGGTTGTTCAGCTTTGTAGGTAGGTCTACTGTTAGTTTAAGGGTTGTTCAGCTTTGTAGGTAGGTTTACTGTTAGTTTAAGGGATGTTCAGCTTTGTAGGTAGGTCTACTGTTAGTTTAAGGGTTCAGCTTTGTAGGTAGGTCTACAGTTAGTTTAAGGGATGTTCAGCTTTGAAGTTAGACCTACGTTTAGTTTAAGGGATGTTCAGCTTTGTTGGTAGGTCTACTGTTAGTTTAAGGGTTGTTCAGCTTTGTAGGTAGGTCTACTGTTAGTTTAAGGGTTGTTCAGCTTTGTAGGTAGGTTTACTGTTAGTTTAAGGGATGTTCAGCTTTGTAGGTAGGCCTACTGTTAGTTTAAGAGTTGTTCAGCTTTGTAGGGAGGTCTACTGTTAGTTTAAAGGTTGTTCAGCTTTGTAGGTAGGTCTGCTGTTAGTTTAAGGGTGGTTCAGCTTTGTAGGTAGGTCTACTGTTAGTTTAAGGGTGGTTCAGCTTTGTAAGTAGGTTTACTGTTAATTTAAGGGATGTTCAGCTTTGTAGGTAGGCTTACTGTTAGTTTAAGGTTTGTTCAGCTTTGTAGGTAGGCCTACTGTTAGTATAATTGTTGTTCAGCTTTGTAGGTAGGTTTACTGTTAGTTTAAGGGGTTTTCAGCTTTGTAGGTAGGCCTACTGCTAGTTTAAGGGTTTCTCTCCATGTAGCTTTAAAAATGGGTCTTATTTGAGAATGTATTACACATGGAACTAAATCGATTTTTGTGGTCCACGTGCAAGGTTAATGTGTACTTCGGTCCGATCTGCCTATCTGCTAGGAGGAGTAGTAAGGATAGTCAGGGCAGTGGTTTGCACGTGTCTTCTCCTTTACCCGACTCAATCATGCACATGAAATGGGACGGATGAGAGATGCCTTTGGGCAGTTGTGGTTCCTGTCTGCTTTTGAGAGAGCAAAAGGTTTCTGGAGTAATCGATCGTGGTGGAATTGTGATATAAGACTGATGAGGTCTCCAATCCCACCCATGTTTTCACGTTGTCGTTTCTAAAAGAAACATTTAGATTTAAAGATATCCCCTTGCTCTGTCATTGCTCAAAGGTTTATACTTTGAGAATGTAAAATTTGTAAGTTTCTTTGGTTTTAGTTTATAATGACTTGCAATTTTCATTAAAATCTAATGAATACTATAACATTACATTGAAGAAAACACCTACTATTCTTGACATATTTAATTCACAATCATTGTATCAATGTCTGTAATATTTTCAATAAAATATTTCAAAAGAGAAGGAAATGGAAAGCATTCAAGGGCCTGGTGACTTTGTTCGTTCAGAAACAAAATGCCTAATTAGTCTTTCGTTACCAGGTGGGAAGGGGTGGGCCTTGGTGGGCTTTCCATTTCCTTCTCTTTTTTTTTATTGAAAAAAAAAAAACTAATTTACACAATCATGACACTTTTAACCTCAAGTGTTTTAACTTCAAACTCACTCCAGTGTTTAGAAAAATCAAAGAAAACGGATTAACTGAGTATCCCATGTTATGAGATTTGAAATGTCCGTTTTCTGTGACTTTCTGTCGTTGGTTGAGTTTGTTGTTAGAAAACGGGGTTAAAGAATTTGATATTTTTTTGTCATTGGCCTTGTAGTGTATTCATATATTTATACTTAATACTGCTATTGAGTGTATTGAAACCTGTCTTATGTATGGCAACCAATCTTCTACAATAAAAGAAATAGATCGAAATTCATTTGTTTTTCTTAAGTCATAATTCGTAACCAAGTTTTTACACAATATAATAGTCGACTCTTAGTAGACTATCCTTATGGCCAGAGTTAAAGTAACTATATAATTTAAAGATAATTGAGGCTATGAATTATTATCACAAGACTAGAGTTGTCAGTGATGAATTTACTTTGAGAATTGGACTGAACATGAATATCATAGCAAATAGTCTTCATTTTGATAATACTAACATACCAAGAGACATATTTTCTCTCGTATCACCAGTGAAAGAGTGAACGGAGCTCTGTACATGGGAAGGGAATAAAACCAGTCTTATAAATGAGCACTTGTGGTTTATCATAGTTAAAAGCAAGGTTTGTATACTTCATGAGTTTTCTGGTCTTTCAGAGGAGAGAGAATGCAGGCATTTTACTGGTACCAGAAGAGGGAGGGGGGCGACTGGGAGAACACTCGGTCATATGAACGTTAGATTAAGAACACTCCACGTTACTGATTTTTTTATATTTTTTTTCATGTTCAATATAGATGTTCAATATTTTGTTAATATATTTGTTTTTAAATATAGATGTAAAGAAAATATAAAATATAAATAAGTTTTTATTTCTTTTATTTATACAACATTGTTTTATAAAAATTATACATTGACTAATTTAGACAAAGTTTTACTTCTCTCCTACACATTACTAGATCTATTTATACATTACTACTGAACCTTTTAAGCATTACTGTGTATCTTCTATTGATACATTACTCCTTTATCTTCTATTTATACATTACTACTGTGTCTTCTGCTTATAAATTACTAGTGTATTTAGTCATTTTGATCTAAAAATAAAGCTCTTTCAACAATGAAAAATGCAGAAAAAAACACTAGCCATATAAAGTGCAAGAGACTTGTAATCGTACAGTAAAATAAATTATAAAAGACATCTTGTGGCATTCAAGGCTAAGCCATGGATGTTTTTTTTTAATGACTTCTATTAAAGAACTACTTTACGAATGCAAGTCTCTTGCCCTTTGTATGGCTAATGTCTTTTCTGCATTTTTCATTGTTAAAACAGCTGTATTTCCATATCAAAATTACAAAATACAGTTGCAATTTATAAACAGAAGTTACAGTAGTAATATATGACTTGAAGATACAGGAATAATGTATAATTAGAAGAGATACAGGAATAATGCATAAATAGATGATACAGTAATAATATATGAATAGAAGATACAGTAGCAATGTATAAACAGAAGTCAGAAGCAATGCATAAGCAGACAATACATTTGCAACATAAAAAAAAATATCCGATAAAAATTTACAAATGTTGAAATATTAATCAAAACTAATATGCATCTTCACTATATACATAAGAGTACAATTGCCATATAAAGATCACTTGCCTAACTTGTTTTCCTTGAATCTAAACCATCTTAGAAAGATAAAGTGCAAATGAAAACGATTCCGAACATGTTGATTCTAAGCGAAGTCTGCATGATATGGTTTCCACCTCAAGGGAAATGTTGAGTTTTAAATCACTATAGTCAATTCTTTTTTGTGAGGCAGATTTGCACCGACTCGCAGGAGTGCCCTTTTAGCTTAGAAAAGTTTCCTGATCGCTGATTGGTTGGACAAGATAATTCTAACCAATCAGATAGCAGGAAACTTTTTCCGAGCTAAAAGGGCACCGCTGCAAGTCAGTGCAAATGCGCCTCATTAAAAAAAATAGTATAGCGTTTCAAACACCGATGTTTCTAGAAGTTACAGTGACATACTTCAAACAAGCTAAAAAAACAAACTAATCTCTCTCCTTTCCTATGCTTAAAGATCTTATTCAAATCTTCCTTCAACTTTTAAAATTTATTTAAATTATTAAAGTTTATGATTATTGTCCACCTTAGGAAACATTTTGAAAGCTGCCCTCTCCAATAAGATGAAATTTAAGTTATTTCCTAAAAATTTCCTCAATTTAAATCTAAACTATTTGATCACAGAAATAATTTCTCAAACTTTCTCAAAGACTATCAAGAGGTATGTCTTAACTAGACTGCCTTCCTAGAATGAGTCTATAAACTATCCCCTTTAGTCCCATTAAAAGCTATTCCTACATAATACACTATTACTTTTACTATATATCCCAAAAAAAAAATTAGTCAGTCATTTATATATAAAAATTCCTTGGAACTTATCCCTGAACTTTTCATCTTAAAATCATGTCCTGATGAACATCTGCATTTTCTTTCCTAAAATCATATGGAGTTCCATTTAAATAATAAACTTAATTACACAGTTTTACTTAAATTCATCATACTAACATTCAATATATCTGTCTTAACTGTTTTAGTTTAAACTTAAGAAATTTTTGTACTTTACCTTTATTCAGACTTCATTGACGCCATGACATTTCCCTTATCTATTCCTTCAATGACCCTTAACCCTTTTTTAATAGATTTTAGTTTTATAGCTACACTTTCCTACATATTTTAATCAATAGATCCTTTAAGATTTTAGAACTAATAGTTATTATATAAATACTCTTTCCTAGACTTTAAATCCAACAACTTTCCTTAAAAATCTATAAAATATCTGATAATAATTAACATATTTTATGTACCTATCCTCTTATAAATCGACCATTAAACTATAAATCAGTCCTAACTTCAAACCTTTTAAAAACTAAAGCCTTTAACAATTTATTCCCAGATACCTAAACTGAAGATTTAATCTTCCTTATGACCTTCAAGTCATTCCATCTAGTCACTTGACCTACATTAGGCAACAATAGTCCATTTCTTTTAGCGGTGCATATTTGCACCGACTCGCGGCGGTGCCCTTTTAGCTCGTTAAAGTTTCTGGATCGCTGATTGGTTGGACATGATAACTCTAACCAATCAGCGATCAGGAAATTTTTCCGAGCTAAAAGGGCAGCGCCGCGAGTCTGTGCAAATATGCATCGCTAAAAGAAATGGACTATAGTGTTGTGAGGCAGATCACATGAATAAGGTCGTTACATGTAATATCGAATGAAAACCGCTTAAAAACAGTTATTTTTGCGTAAAACAATGAAGTTATTCTAAGGCCTACTATCCAAAACTAACAATTCCAAGAACATCAAGTTTAGGACTATTTCTCGGCTATTTTGAACAAGGATCTTTTACGTGTGACTGCAGTAATGTTCCACAAAGCATGTTTCTTTTAGAAATTTAATTAAATTTTTATTAAAAATAACTTTCCGAGAAGAAAACACGTGGAGAATGATGGACAAAAATGACGTCTTAACTATATTGAAATCAAAATACATAAATTTCTTTCTTCAACAGAACGGGAACTTACTGAAAACCTGAATTGTATGTTACCCAGAGAGAGAGAGAGAGAGAGAGAGAGAGAGAGAGAGAGAAATTCCATTATATAAACATTATTTCAAAATTGCTTTGATAATTTAAAACTACTCTCATTCTCAGTGGCTTATGGCATTACATATCAAAACTTATCAAAATAAGAACTTTCTCAATCTTAATGTCACGTTACGGACTGATGAAGGTTTTAAACTATAAAATTATAAATAAAAAAACACTAAAGACAACTATTCGTGCAGAAAACTATCAATTTCTTAGTGAATCAGATAGATGGATTCTACAAGATTCACTTAAGTTGAATCTAAGAAAGATTTTAGCCTATTTTGAATGTCTTTCAACATGGAAACCAATTTCGACATCACGAACTCAACCAAACATCACTTAAGCCAAATGAAAGTTATGGAATAGAAGTGTTAAAAGTAATATGACAGAAATAAGCTAATCTCAAAATTGAATTAGATCCATTTAAACTTTTGAATATACTATAAACCAAGTCTATATGGGTTGAGTTACGAAAGCAGAAAAATAATTAAGAAATGTTTTAAAGTTACAGTTCCCAAGAATTTTTAGCAATGCAAATAATAGGTTTCATAAGTCACTGTCTATAAACCAAGTCTATATGGGTTGGAGTTACGAAAGCAGAATAATAATTAAGAAATGGTTTAAAGTTACAGTTCCAAGAATTTTAAGCAATACAAATAATAGGTTTCATAAGTTGGAGAGTGAATCACAAAGCTAATAACCCAGCAGTCACACGAACTGATAACTTATTCTAAATAGTTACATAAATTCACAGATAATACTACTCATTGACAAGTATAGAACAGGAATGTCAAACTCAAATAAATTCCAGGGCCAATTTTTTACTATAGTCTCGAGGACCATCAGAGATTTGGTCATTTTTATTGGCAAATCTGAAAAATAGAGATTTTTTGCTGGTCTTCATGGTTTACCGAAAATACATTTGGGTTCACTTTAACAGTTTAGTTATATTTTCATCAGTTATAACAATTATAGAGTTGAAAAATCTAGTCATCTTGAGGGCCACATTTTGCCCCGCAGGCCTCAAGTTTGACATTCCTGGTCTAGAAAAAATTCTAGACTTTAAAAAAAAAAAAAAAAAAAAAAAAAAAAGAGCTATGTGGGAATAATATCAATGATTTTTATGGGATATTTTCTATGATATGAAAGTCCCTAGCACACTTTAAACGAACATCTTTAGTGATCTAATTCATTTTCTTAACTACTAAGTTGATGTTTTAAATCATTTCACACCTTTCTGCTTAAGTCAATTACTAACCTTATTATACACAACAATTATTGTCAATTAAAGCTTTTATCAGTCTTGTTCGTTGTAGGTTTGAACTTAAAACCTAAAACTATTTCCTTGCTCTAAGGCTAGTTCAACTTGAAAAAGACTTCGAATGAATAATCAGATGGTCTTAAATTATCGAAAAGCCTAAATATCAAAACTTTAAATACTTTCAGAGCTTAAAACGGAAAATACTTCAAACGTTTATGATATTAAAACCAATTTTGAAAATGTTGACCATATGAAGCACTAATATCGTATCGAATAAGGATTAAATAAATGAAATTAATCAATTTTTTAAGACTAAAATATGACTGGCTTAAATTAATGTTCGGAATTGAAATTCGATTCGTGTATAAAAATATTCAAGATTGAATTAGTCTAAATAAATTTGGTCAAAAACGAGAAATATTTCTCCAATTAAGACTTTTGAAGTTGAAGATTCGACTTGACAGCAGCAGTTGTAGAGGGTCCAGTAAAATTTGTTTTTCTTGAAGAATTCTTCTCTTCTTTAGTTCTGTGAAAAGAAAATTGAAGCATCAGTTTGAGATCTGGTTGGATATTTTACTACACAACAAAATTTTCTCGACACTAATACAGCCTGAAAATACATATTAAAATAACTAGGCTATCTCATCAGTTCAGGACTTGCAAAGCTTGCTTACCACAAAACATGAAATAACACATGAGGTTGGGCTCAAGATAAACAGAAGAAAGACAGATGATGAGAACGGAGTATGCAATGGAAAATGAAATATCATTGGAGGGAGAAAGGATTAATGAGGTAGAATCCTTTAAATATTTAGGAACTATGATCTCTAATACAGGATCTCTAAAATTTGAGTTCAACGAAAGATTGAAAAAAGTAAATATACAATGGTTAGGTTAAGTAAAATTTGGAAATCAAATCGCCTGAAATAAAAATCAGGCTATATATTAGTTTAGTGATAGCGGTGTTACTGTTTGGACATGAGCCGTGGTATGACAATGAAACCATCTCCATCAGATTTTGTAGATTTGAGAACAAAGCCCTCAGAAGGATATTGGGAGTTAAATGAAAGGATTAGAATTGAAACTATAAGAGAGATTACTTAAGTGCCATCTTAAGTGCCATATGTGGATGAGTTTATGGTGAGGGGTAGATGGAGATGGTTTGGGCAAGCTTTTTGCACTGCCCAAGAGAGAGAGTTCACCAAACTTTCAACTGGGCTCCACAAGACACTAGAAGAGTTGGAAGACCCAGGCCTACATGGCTGAGGACTATGAAGCGTGAAGGAGGTGGTGATGAATGGGGAAGTATTAATTTAAAAGCTCAAGATAGAGATGACCTGAGAAATCTAACCGAGGCCCTTTGCCTTTCCAACTAACCCCAGAATTACTCTAATGACCTTTACAATAAAACCCTTTCAACCTATACTCCCCTAACTATTGACTGTCCAAATCCACTGAATTAAATCCTAAGATGTAAAATTGTTCAGTTTTATTGAATGGTTAAACTATGGATTAGAATCTTTTGCCTGACTGTAATACTAATACTTTTGCCAAGTTGTGGAATGATCTTCCTAATCGGGTATTTGAATCAGTAGAACTTCAAAAGTTCAGAGATGGAGCAAATGTTTTTATGTTGACCAGGCTGACATGAGTCCTTTTTTAGTTTATATATGACATATCTGTATTTGACGTTGTTAATAGTTTGTATATGAAATATCTATTTTGACGTTGTTACTGTTTTTAGAATGATTTATTGTTAATTTGTTCTCATCATCTATTTAATTCCTTATTTCCTTTCCTCACTGGGATATTTTTCCCTATTGGAGCCTTTGGGCTTGTAGCATCTTGCTTTTCCAACTAGGGTTGTAGCTTGGCTAGTAATAATGATAATAATGTCCAACATTTATATTTATCCAATGAATAATCTACCTTAAACAGGTGGTTTTAACACACCCCACTGAATAAAAATACTGATTTATTGTAGAACCCATGCTACCTGAAAACATTCAACCTATCGTGTCCTAACGCCTAGACTTTGTTATTCTATCTACACTGTTAGAAAAAATCCGTAATTTTTATCGGAAATTCTCAGTAAAAGTATACTGTTCTAAACCGTATTTCAGTAAAATACAGGCAACCGTAATTTTACCTTACTTTATTATTATCTTTTACGGGTTGGCGACCGTATTATCACTCTTTTACGTCAATGTAACCCTTTTTAAAACGGTAAAAATCCTGGAATAAATGTTGCCAAAATTTGACCGTTTTTTAACGCATATTTTTAACAGTGTACTAGCCACAAACCTTCCTATATATCAACGACAATCCTGTCACACTAATATTCGATGTCTATGCAGTAACAAAAACTTCTGGGTAATTTATACAACATTCAAATGCTAAGTTATAATCAATGAATATTCATGAAATTTCAAATTTAATGTATAACTAGTGGTAAGACAACCATCTTCACTAAGGAAAAAGAAAAGTAGGTGTGATCAGTGCACAGGTAGACTAAATGACACACAAGATCTTGATATAAAATAATAACTAAGACTAACTTTATAAAAAATATTATTATTATTATTATTATTATTATTATTATTAATTGCAAAGCTAAAACCCTAAATGGAAAAGCAGGTTGCTATAAGCCTTAGGACTCCAACAGGGAAAATAGCCCAGTGAGGCAAGGAAATGAGGAAACTACAAGAGAGGCAACTAACAAGCAAAATGAAATATTTTAAGAACAGAAACACCACCAAAATAATTATTTCATATATAAACTATAAAAAAAGAGAAAGAGAAACTCGATAGAATAGTGTGCCCCAGTATGCCCTCAAGCAAGAGAACTCTAATCCAAGACAGTGAAAGACCATGGTACAGAGGCTATGGAACTGTCACATAACTTGAGATGTCTCTACAGTAAAATTTTGCTTGACCATGACCTTCACCTTTGACCTTGATCTTTCAAAATTTAACCATTTCCAGCTTTTTACATGTTAATCCCTGCAAGTTTCATTACTCTTGCATTTAAAATTGAGGCCAGGAAGCTGTTCACAAACACACACAAGCGAACACACTAAGGGTAAAACATAACCTTCCAACTTAGTTGGCGGAGGTAATTATTTATCGCAAAATATCCACAAATACGTAAATCAACATAAAATACATTTAATAATTTGTAAAGATACTAAAATTATAAATGAAACTAAAAATGTCACGTTAAGATGTCATGAGTTTCATAGAAACGGTTGATAGATCGTAGACTGAGGGCCTTTTCACCGACGAAAATTATATTAACTATTCGCATACAAAAATTATAAATTGCATCCAGATGAATCATATTCTGCAGATGAATCGTAAAATATATGGAAAATGAAGAAAATGTGGTTGAAATGAGCGCGAAGGAAGAAAATGAGTTACTGTATAGGGATATTATCGGTGAAGAGACCATTTTGGTGATGGCCTTTTCGCCGAAGACAACTCTATAAATCATTTAAATTTCGTATTCATAAACTGATATTCAGTTGAATCATATTATGAAGATGAATCGTAAAACATATAGAAAATGAAGAAAATATGGTAAAATTTGGTACAATTAAGCGTGGAGGAAGAAAATGAGATATGGGGAAAATTAGGAGATTATCGGTGAAGAGACCGTTTTTGGTAACGGCCTTTTCGCTGACAACTCTTAAAGATTCAAATTTTGAATTTATAAACTGAATCCAGATGAATCATATTCTGTAGATGAAAAGTAAAATATATAGAAAATTAAGAAAATACGATAAAATTAAGCGTGGAGGAAGAAAATGAGATATGGGGAAAATTCAGATTGCCGGTGAAGAGACCATTTATGTTACGGATAATAATTCCATTAACTTCAGATTTTAAATTTATAGATTAAATCCAAATTATTCAGATTCTATGGATGAATCATGAATTGTATGGAAAATTAAAAAAAACATAGTACAAGACAGTGAGGAGATATACAAAGCGATATGGGGATATCAGAGAGAGAGAGAGAGAGAGAGAGAGAGAGAGAGAGAGAGAGAGAGAGAGAGAGAGGGGGGGGGGGTTCCACGGGATAATCATTACGAAATTATCATTAACTATGGCCCACTATTACTATCATTATTATTACCCTAAGCTAAGCTATAACCCGAAATGGAAAAGAAGGATGCTATAAGCCCAAGGGCTCCAACAGGGAGGATAGCCCAGTGAGGGAAGGAAAAAAAATATAAACGAGAAATAAAAAGAAACAATCAATACACCGTTAAAATGACAAAAAATATGAAAACCTTCCCAAACCTTAATATATATATATATATATATATATATATGTTATTTCAAAAGTTTCGGTTAAAACAAAGTAAAAAAAGAAACAATTCAGGTGTAAATGCAATATTCTGTGAACACGTGATCAAATAAAGCTGTTATCTTTTATGAAATCATAAAAACAACATTCAACAAGAATTTAATGATTCTGAACAGCTGTTAAATCTATAAAGCCAAGAACAGTTTGGACTAGTGTAACAAGAACAGTACTATGTAGAGTTTGTTCGCAGAGTTAATACTAGAGGGGTACTCAGTAGAGCGCAGACCTCCGCCACGGCAGCTGATTTCACGACCTTTTGCTCGCCCTTGACCTTTGACTTTAACATTTATTAATGGCCGTGGATTTTCATACAATCATATATGAACCAAGTTTGAAATCTGTGACAATGATGTCGAAACTAATGGCTGTATTGGACATTTTGCTTGACTGTGACCTTGACCTTTAACCTTGATCTTCCAAAATTTAATATTTTCCAGCTTTTTAAATTACAGTTAATCCCTGCAAGTTTCATTACTTTACGATTAAAATTGTGGCCAAGAAGCTGTTCACAAACACAGACACAAACAGGGGGTAAAACACAACCTTTTTCCAACTTCATTGGCGGAGGTAATTAAAAAAAAACAGTAACACGAAATTCAGTTATATAATTAGCTAATACTAAGGATATATAGAAATATACCTCCATTCCCACACCCAAATGCAATAAAGAGACTATCCTTTTCCACCACAAAATTTCCCCCACAGAAAAATATTGAATTAAATAGGATTTTATGAAAAATAAACTAAATCCTCTAGTCCATATAATTGATATTCCTAAGTATGCAACAAGTCTTTTGATAGTTTATAAATTAATTTACCAGAAAAAGATATCTAAATTAAATACAAATGATTATATTAAAACTTTAGTTTTCAAAATACTTACTGTCAATATTTTGAAGTCTTCCTAACGCCTGCCGAGACCAGATCAGATCAGACTGCGCCCCCCCCCCCCCCCCCCCCCCTTTACGGTCCTTGGGCTGCTTATTAGAGGAATGTCTGAAAGACACATCAAGATGTTAAAAGGGGCAGAGAATCGATTTTTGAATACTTAAATTATAAGTCTAACAACGAAATGTTATGAAAAAATAGCCTATCGCTCTTGTTTTGAATATCTCTCTCTCTCTCTCTCCTTCTCTCTCTCTCTCTCTCTCTCTCTCTCTCAAGAACTGTTTGCTAATTGCTTAAGGCTGTTACACCACCTACTCCAGATAATCATTATGACAACAAATTAATTTAATTTGAGGCAATGAATCTTTTAAAGGCGTCAACATAACTTCAAATCAAAATTGAATAGATAGAAAAACTGAATTTTCTCTCCCAATCTATTTTGTTTTCAGCTGTTTCCTAACTTTCCTCCTCTTCACACTTTAGGATATATTTGCAAAGGAATAACACGAAAAAAAAAAAAACTAAAACAATTAACCCCAAAAGCCAGATAAAACTAAAAACAAAACAGGCGTACAGTAAACGACTCTACTTTCTAAATACTTAATAATAAATGAATTTGGTCGAAACCCATAACAAAACTGGAGTCTGGAACGGAGCGATAGAATTCTGAATGCACATCAAAACTTGCAACCACTCTTTGCAGTCTGGTGCAAAACGGTGCATCGCCTTTTATTACACGGGAGACATTTAAACCTCTTTTGCAACCGTTTGATATGTTTAGTTTTCTGTTTACATAGATATTAGAAGAAAATCTCAGTTCAGTCAAACTGTTGGTAAGCTTTTTGAAAACATATGAGAGAGAGAGAGAGAGAGAGAGAGAGAGAGAGAGAGAGAGAGAGAGGTCTCTTCAGTGAGACAAAACTACTCTTTCGAAACTGTCAACACTCGGGATTGTTATAGAATTAAATAACGACCACATGACAGCTTAACATATATTTATTTACTTTATTACTATTCTTAAAATATTTATTTTTTTCCTTGTTTCCTTTCCTCACTGAGCTATTTTCACTGTTGGAGTCCCTGGGCTTATAGCATTCTGCTTTTCTAACTACGGTTGTAGCTTAGCAATTATTAATAATAATAATAATAATAATATTTCACCCATCGATAAGGCCGGTGAGGGGTGAGGACATTCATCGCAATGAATGCTTGCAGTGAACCGCGTGAGGAGCACTGAAGGCACAAACCAACTGATACATCATATATATAATATATATATATTTTATATATATATATATATATATATATATATATATTACTACTACTACTACTAGCTAAGACCCTAGTTGGCAAAGCGCGATGCTGTACAAGTCCAAGGTCTCTATGAGGGAAAATTGCCCAGGGAGGAAAGGAAATAAGGAAAAACTCACGCATACACACACACATATATATATATATATATAGAGAGAGAGAGAGAGAGAGAGAGAGAGAGAGAGAGAGAGTGTCTAGCATAAGAATGAAAATAGCTACTTCAACCCAGACGAGGAGAAAGAGAGAGCAATTAAAATCCCGGTGCCTCAAATGGTCTTGTTAATCTGTTCAATGAGATTTGGGCCCTACGGAGACCAAGGCGAAACCAGGGTAAATCAACTCAACCACAGATCATTCTTCTTATGGCCTACTAAAACAGGATATAGTCCACATTCTAAATTCCTTTATTGTCTCTCTGAAATGTTAAAATTGCAAATGATTCTTAACTAATTTCAATGTTTTCAGTAGTCTCTTTAGCAAGTAATTACAACTTTGATAACTCGAAATGTAGCCTTATGTAATATCAGTAAATATTTTTATCATATATGTATAATGGTATTGACTATGTATGAGATGTTAAAGACTACATAAAATTGATATAGTTCCCGTTTTTATTCGTGTTAAAACTCTCTCTCTCTCTCTCTCTCTCTCTCTCTCTCTCTCTCTCTCTCTCTCTAAACCAAGAAGCTTCCTGCCATGCCACAGGGACTGGTAACGACACCCCCCCCCACCCACACACACACACACACACACACACACACACACTTAAAATATCAAAGCTTCAAAACTTTGAACAGACCATAGGATGGAGTTCTAGTTATTTTTACAATAGACAATTTACAATTGAGAGAGAGAGAGAGAGAGAGAGAGAGAGAGAGAGAGAGAGAGAGAGAGAGTAGATCACTCCTATAATTGATTTACACCAGCTGCCTATTCAAGCAAGAATTGAGATTAAAATATTTACAATAACCCATCAAGTTATCAGAACCAGACGTCCGAAATATCTAAGAGAATTGCCACATATCGAGCAGCCAAAAAATTGTGTTGACCCGAAAATAGTTAACGACGGTTTCAAACTATTCGAACATAGATATATGTATACTGTAGGCTCTAGAGCCTTTAAATATACGGCCCCAAGACTATAAAATGAGCTCCCCCTAGATATCAGAATGACTGAATATATTATTAGGGATTCCAAGAGGAAACTGAAGAAGACTTTCTTGTCTTAAGGCTTTCAAGAGGAAACTGAAGATTTTTTTTGTCTTAAGGGTCTCAAGAGGAAACTGAAGATTTTTTTTGTCTTAAGGGTCTCAAGAGGAAACTGAAGATTTTTTTGTCTTAAGGGTCTCAAGAGGAAACTGAAGACGACTTTCTTGTTCTAAGGCTTTCAAGAGGAATCTAAAGAAGACTTTTTTGTCTTAAGTCTTTCAAGAGGAAACTGAAGAAGACTTTCTTGTCCTAAGGCTTTCAAGAGGAAACTGAAGACGACTTTGTCCTAAGGCTTTCAAGAGGAAACTCTAGAAGACTTTCTTATCCTAAGGCTTTCAAGAGGAAACTGAAGACGACTTTCTTGTCCTAAGGGTCTCAAGAGGAAACTGAAGACGACTTTCTTGTCCTAAGGCTTTCAAGAGGAAACTGAAGACGACTTTGTCCTAAGGCTTTCAAGAGGAAACTCTAGAAGACTTTCTTATCCTAAGGCTTTCAAGAGGAAACCGAAGAAGACTTTCTTGTCCTAAGGCTTTCATGAGGAAACTGAAGACGACTTTGTCCTAAGGCTTTCAAGAGGAAACTCTAGAAGACTTTCTTATCCTAAGGCTTTCAAGAGGAAACTGAAGAAGACTTTCTTGTCCTAAGGGTCTCAAGAGGAAACTGAAGACGACTTTCTTGTCCTAAGGCTTTCAAGAGGAAACGGAAGACGACTTTGTCCTAAGGCTTTCAAGAGGAAACTCTAGAAGACTTTCTTATCCTAAGGCTTTCAAGAGGAAACTGAAGAAGACTTTCTTGTCCTAAGGGTCTCAAGAGGAAACTGAAGACGACTTTCTTGTCCTAAGGCTTTCAAGAGGAAACTGAAGACGACTTTGTCCTAAGGCTTTCAAGAGGAAACTCTAGAAGACTTTCTTATCCTAAGGCTTTCAAGAGGAAACTGAAGAAGACTTTCTTGTCCTAAGGGTCTCAAGAGGAAACTGAAGACGACTTTCTTGTCCTAAGGCTTTCAAGAGGAAACGGAAGACGACTTTGTCCTAAGGCTTTCAAGAGGAAACTCTAGAAGACTTTCTTATCCTAAGGCTTTCAAGAGGAAACTGAAGAAGACTTTCTTGTCCTGAGGCTTTCAAGAGGAAACTGAAGACGACTTTCTTGTTCTAAGGCTTTCAAGTGGAAACTGAAGACGACTTTCTTGTTCTAAGGCTTTCAAGAGGAAACTCTAGAAGACTTTCTTATCCTAAGGCTTTCAAGAGGAAACCGAAGAAGACTTTCTTGTCCTAAGGCTTTCATGAGGAAACTCTGAAGACGACTTTGTCCTAAGGCTTTCAAGAGGAAACTCTAGAAGACTTTCTTGTCCTAAGGCTTTCAAGAGGAAACTGAAGAAGACTTTCTTGTCCTAAGGGTCTCAAGAGGAAACTGAAGACGACTTTCTTGTCCTAAGGCTTTCAAGAGGAAACGGAAGACGACTTTGTCCTAAGGCTTTCAAGAGGAAACTCTAGAAGACTTTCTTATCCTAAGGCTTTCAAGAGGAAACTGAATTAGACTTTCTTGTCCTAAGGCTTTCAAGAGGAAACGGAAGACGACTCTTGTCCTAAGGCTTTCAAGAGGAAACTCTAGAAGACTTTCTTATCCTAAGGCTTTCAAGAGGAAACTGAAGAAGACTTTCTTATCCTAAGGGTCTCAAGAGGAAACTGAAGACGACTTTCTTGTCCTAAGGCTTTCAAGAGGAAACTGAAGACGACTTTGTCCTAAGGCTTTCAAGAGGAAACTCTAGAAGACTTTCTTATCCTAAGGCTTTCAAGAGGAAACTGAAGAAGACTTTCTTGTCCTGAGGCTTTCAAGAGGAAACTGAAGACGACTTTCTTGTTCTAAGGCTTTCAAGTGGAAACTGAAGACGACTTTCTTGTTCTAAGGCTTTCAAGAGGAAACTCTAGAAGACTTTCTTATCCTAAGGCTTTCAAGAGGAAACTGAAGAAGACTTTCTTGTCCTGAGGCTTTCAAGAGGAAACTGAAGACGACTTTCTTGTTCGAAGGCTTTCAAGTGGAAACTGAAGACGACTTTCTTGTTCTAAGGCTTTCAAGTGGAAACTGAAGACGACTTTCTTGTTCTAAGACTTTCAAGAGGAAACTGAAGAAGACTTCTTATCCTGAGGCTTTCAAGAGGAAACTGAAGATGATTTTCTTGTCTTCTAAGTGCTTCGAAAATGTGGGTTAGACAATAAACGAGCAACATGCGGTGTGTGAAATGCTGGGCGCCTTGGAATGAATAAAATAAAAAGACTAAGAGGTCATGTACAGACTAGTGGTCCACAGTGTGATAGGACCAGAAAAGCAGCCCTTAAAGTAAAGTATCAACCTCCAACACTTAAAAATATATAGGAAATTAATAATTAAAATGTATATGTTATTTCAGATCGACACTGCTGGAACTCCTTTCATTATATAAACAGTAAAATATATTCGCCTTTGATAACCTATGCACGGACTATCAACCATCAATTGTTGGACTATCACGGCTGACTTATTGATTGACTAAGATCTCTGTAGCATCGTCACAGTCTCTTAAATGTACACCAGATGTAACGAGAACTCAGGGATAAATACAGGCTTAATATTTCTTAAGATGACTTCGTACAATTCTCGATAAATGGTCGTTTTTTAAACTGTTGCTGTCAAATCGCAAACATGAACAGAGCTTTTAAGAGCAAGTGTATGTGGCGTTGCAATATAAAGGGTTACACTTGCATAAAGATTATTTCCATATTGTCCTCAATGGCCAAATCATTTAACCCAAAACTTTGAAAATGAGGATATTCGAATATATAGAAAATACGTTGTATAATACTAAGAGCGTTACACCCCTAATCTGAGCAACCAGTTAAAAGACACCCTCAACCTCACCCCAACTGTAAGCAACAATTGTGGGGGGGGGGGTGATTAATATAGCTCTTTGAAAGGTCATTGGTTACATGACCTACACCGAAATTGGTTTCAACAATGTAGAAATCTTTAATAGAAAAAAAGGCCAATCTAACAAAGAGTTATGTCAGAGGTCACTTACTCAATACAGGCAAATTACTGCTCCAGTACAGACTGGCCATTCTGTCTTTCTGGAGCAGTAAATGCCGTCTCTGCTGAATGATTCGTTTGTTATTATACTCTTATGTTAATTATTCCCAGTAAATGAAAGGGAATTAGCCAAATAAGCAACAATTAGACTAAACGAAAATGGAAGGAAATGTCCGAAATGATAAAAGTACAGACGACGTTAGTTGACCTTATCAATGAAAAAAAGGTTAATGTGAACATTAGAGAACTAGAGGGGCACTCAGCGAGTGCAAACCTCCGCCGCGGCAGCTTATTTCTCGACCTTGACCTTTCATCTTTCACCTTATGTATTAATTGGAGTGGTTTTTCATACACTGAAATATGAACCAAGTTTAAGTTGTGACAACGATCTCCAAACATATGGCTCATTACGTGAACTGGACATTTTGCTTAACCGTGACCTTTCCCTTTCAAAATGTAATCATTTCCAGCTTTTGACATTAAAATTGATCCCTACAAGTTTCATTACTCTACGATTAAAATTGTGGTCAAGAAGCTCTTTGCAAACACACACAGGGGGTAAAACATAGCACTCCTCCCAACATCGTTGGCGGAGGTAATAAATTAAATGTGAAAATTAAGGTGTCATAAATCTGAAGTTTTAATAACTATAAATATAAAAAAAAAAAACACTATCTTTAAAAATAGTTTTTGCCAGTTTCAACTGGATGTAGTTACACGTAGTTACTCAAGTCGAGTCGTCCTGTTGGTCGGTAACCTTAGAACTCGCTAAATTTAGAACTCGCTAAATTTAGAACTCGCTAAATTTAGAACTCGATCTTAACCAACAGATTTTGCGAATACAAGAATATTGCTTACCCCAAGTTAAATGTTTCCTTTGACAAATGATCTTTTAAAATAAGTCAACATACTCCCCACCCAGGTAAAATACACAAACCTCACACCCGAACCGTGGGGGTTTAACCCTAAATCCTTGGGGGATTTACCACAAAATCCTGGGAGATTTACCACAAAACTCTGGCGATTTACCACAAAATCCTGAAGGATTTATCACCGAATTCTGCGGTGGTATTTTCCCCAAAATCATGGCGGATTTATCCCATAATCCGGTGGGGGGGATTTAACCACGAATCCTGGGGATTTAAATCTAAATGTTTGGGGCATTAATCATGAATCCTAGGTGCTCTAACCCCGAATCTTCGGGGATTTAACAATGAAGCCTGGGGTTTCAACTACAAATCCTGTGGGTGATTTATACGCAAATCCTGTGGGGATTTACCCCTTGATCCTGGGTGAATTATCGAAGAATTCTGTGGGGGGATTTTCCCCAAATCTTGGCGGATTAATCCCATAATCTTGTGGGATTTATTCTAATCCTATGGGGAATTTAACCACGAATCCTAGGGATTTAAATCCGAATGCTTGTGGCATTTTACCACGAATTTTGAGGAGACTTTAATCCTGAACCCTTGGGGAATTTAACCCAGAATCCTTGGTGGTTTCACCACGAAATCTAGAAATTTAACACCAAATTCGAGGGAGATTTATCCTAGAGTTCTAGGGAGAGTTAACCACGAATTCTGGGGGGATTTAACTATGAATTCTAGGGAGAGTTAACCACGAATTCTGGGGAATTTAACCCCGAATCCTGGGGTAAAACTACTTACACGTTAAAAAAATATTACAAAAACCTATAGCACCACGAAATGTTTTTATTTTCCGAATAAAGACAAGACGTTTTATGAGAACAAATAAAGATTGTTGTAAAAACAACTAAGATGGCCTCTGAAATGAGCAGTTGTTTCTCCAAAGAAAATCAATGTTTTTATGAAGAATATTAAATGATTATGAAACGGTAATAACAATACTGTGATTTCGAGATTTTCAAATAATAATAGACCTAAATGTTCAAAACTTCCTCTAAATGAATATTAATATTAATGAATAACAATTCCACCTACAAATTAATAATAATTAATAATTAATTACACCATTTATGATTTAATTAATATATTTACTTAACTAATTACTTAATAAGAGTAATATAAGAGACCTCTTTAATAATGACTTAATTATATCAGATTAAGCCCGTAGAAATGAATACCATCAGTATTAATTTAAATTACATCATATAACCTAATTACATCAGGAATCATTATTTTCATCACATCGTCAAGTAACTCGAATAAATAATAAAAAATAAAAAAATACATGGGTATTATATAAATCAAATACACAAAAAATACAGATCAGTTCGCTGCATTGATAAATCAAGTCCGATTAATTATTATAACTAGCATAAATCAGCATAGAGCTTAAAATGAGATTTCACAATTGAAAAAGGCTAAACAAAATAAATAACTTCAACTCTAACCAACATTATTCGTTGATAAAAAAAAAAAAAGTGTCAATTCTCGTGGTCCAATTGGTGCAACCATCAGCTCACCTGTCAGTCACACCTTAATGGCAGGTAGATACTCTACCGGCGGCGACTATTATCTTTCCAGTAATATATATCAAATGCTAATTAACCCTTTTACCCCCAGGGTATTTGGAACGCTCCAACCCTTAACCGCGAGGCGTTTTTTTCCAAGCACATTTTGCAATATATATTTTTGTCATAGAGAGGTCAGGTTGGTTTCATTCTTTTGGAAAATGCCTGAAATTTCTCAAAGTTATAAAAAATATGCAAAACAAAATGTAAATAGCAGTTTTTTGCAAGGACGTACCAGTACGTCCATGGGGGTAA
>NC_090751.1:60000-67500 GCF_036898095.1 Palaemon carinicauda
ATGGGTTGTGAGGGAAACACAAGTGTGTCTTTCCTTTATGAATTGTTATGCTATACTATGCATATCCAGTGATACATAGTTCACTTGATACGCATGGAAATTTTTTCTCTTTACAGGAGGACCCTCCGAAGTGCGGAAATGTTTTCTGCAACGTCCGCGGCAAGTACCTCTGCGGACATGAGTTTTGTAGGAGACACGCAGCATGCGCTGTCTCCAAGGATGATCTCCAGTATTGGGACCCTCAGGTATGTACTGTGTGCACTAATCTGATTACTGAGGCTTTAGATTGGGAGAAGCTTCGTACCTGGGTAAGGGGCTTCCAAAAGAACACCTCTGGCCCTTATCTTCCAAGTGAGAAGATGAGGGAGTATCTTTTCCCTAAGGCATCAGCTGATGCAGCGATTCCCCAGCCTCAAGAGGAGATCCCCCAAGGTCAGTTCCAGGTGGATGCTGAAGTCGCGGTCGCGATGCAAGACATCCAGTTAGATGACAAGATGTCTAACGTGGACGAGCGTTTGGAAGAAGACCTCCTGGCAGAAGGTCAGGATGAAGTTCAAGCCCCGGACGTCGTAGAGGAAGAGGTCGACGAGGTGTCGGCTACTCCGGTTCAGATTCCGGAGCCTATTCCCTCAACATCGGCCGGTCTCCCAGTAGACCTGGGACAGGCCCTCTCTTCGATTGTTGGAATGATCCAACAAATGCAGAAGGAGAATCAGGAGAAGGCGGCTGCTATGGAACTGCGGATGCAGTGCCTTGCAGAATCACATGGGCCCCGGAAAAGGCTCAATGTGAAAGACCTTCCCTTGTGCTCAAATGCTAACTCATGGAGGTATGCTGAGCACATGCCGATGACGACTGGAAAGATCGTCATCTCAGATAAGCTGGGTTCAGTTCCCCTAGAGGAGGTGGAATTCTGGCCCAGCAAGGCATCATATCCGGACTGCTATGTCCGGCTGAGAAAAGAACCAGCTTCAAGGGAGGAGACAGAGCCGAAGGAGGTCATAGTCATGGACCACGCTAAGGCTCAAGCTCTACTTTCATCCTCGATGAAGGAGAGGGGCTTCTCTAACTCGAAGGTAGCTGCATTGAGCAAGAAGCTCCCTTCCTTTGTGTCCTCTCCTGCTAGAGCCTTCCCCTTTTTACAGAAAGGGTTTGCGGCTGTCCTAAAAGCAGTCGAGGCCGGCAAGCCTTGCCCCTCCCTGGAGGAGTGTAAACCCTTGTCGCTGGCCCTGCCTATGGACCACAAAGACTGGAAGGACGTCCATCTGACGTTCTCAGTGGGAAAGTTGGAGGCTGATATTGCCGGACGGCAATTCGGCGAGGACCTCCCCAAGCTGTCTGACTTTCTTTTACGAAGAGAGTTCGAGACAAAAGAAAGACTGGCTGCCTCAATGTCTCTTCAGACTACTCTTGAGACGATGGCAAGTGACCCCAAGGTCCATGAAATGTTCATGGTGGTGGCTAAGACTCACCTAGCCACAGTGACGAAGGACCTTTATGGCTTCGTCAAGGCGAGGAGAGCTTGTAGGGAGTTCGTGTTCACCGGGGCTACGGTGAGGCACGAGCCAAGGAAGTTAATCTCCTCCAACATTTGGGGAAAAGACCTTTTCCCTACCGATGTGGTCAAAGAAGTTGTTGATAAGGCCGCCGTGGAGAATAGAAACCTTCTCCAGAAGTGGGGCCTGGCTATCAAAAGAAAGTGTTCCCCGGATGAGGGTCCTCAACCAAAGAGGAAGAATATGAGGACTAGGCTACCGTCTCGGCCAGCCAAGCCCTCTAGACAGCAACAGCAACTGCAATTGCCATTGCCTCCAGTGACCCAGATGGTGGCACAAACCCCGACCACTTTTCAGTGAGTACCCCAGGCTGTGCCGGGTCAGTCCACGGCATTCACCCCAACGTTCGAAGGACAGTCTTCTTCCTTTCGAGCAAAGCCTAGAGGAGCAGCCAGAGGCTCGTCTAGCCGCCCCTCAAGGGGAAGGGGATTCAGGGGTGGTCGTGGTCAGGGAGGCAAGACCTCAGGATGGCAGTCCAAGTGAAATGATACCGGTAGGAGGGAGACTGATGAAATTTTGGGATCGTTGGACCTTCGATCCCTGGGCCCACAGCCTACTCAAGAATGGACTGGGCTGGAGCTGGTACAGCACTCCACCCCCGTGCCTTCGGTTTTTCCAACACTCCACCCCCGTTCTGGAGGAGTACGTTCAAGAACTGTTGGAGAAAAAGGTGATCCGAAAGGTGAAGTCCATCAAATTCCAAGGGAGGCTGTTTTGTGTTCCCAAGAAAGACTCGGAAAAGCTCAGTCATTCTGGACTTGTCGCCACTCAACAAGTTCATAGAGAATTGCAAATTCAAAATGCTAACACTGCAACACATAAGGACCTTACTGCCCAAGAGGGCATACTCAGTCTCTATAGACTTGTCAGACGCCTATTGGCACATTCCAATCAGCCGTCGACTCTCCCCCTACCTAGGGTTCAGGCTACAACGGAGACTATACGCCTTCAGAGCCATGCCATTCGGGCTAAACATAGCCCCAAGGATTTTCACGAAGCTGGCGAGCGCAGCTCTCAAACAATTACGCCTAAAGGGAATTCAGGTAGTAGCCTACCTGGACGACTGGCTGGTGTGGGCAGCATCCGAGACAGAATGCTTGCAAGCTTCCAGTCAGGTGATCCAGTTCCTAGAGTACCTACGCTTCAAGATCAACAGGAAAAAGTCTCGACTTTCTCCATCTCAAAAGTTCCAGTGGCTGGGAATCCACTGGGACCTTTTGTCACACTGTTTCTCCATCCCGGCGAAGAAAAGGAAGGAGATAGCGGGTTCTGTCAAGAGACTTCTAGATTCCGAAAGGATATCAAGACGCGAACAGGAGAGGGTACTAGGCTCTCTCCAGTTTGCTTCGGTGACAGACCCAGTGCTAAGAGCACAGCTAAAGGATGCAACCGGAGTTTGGAAAAGGTATGCATCAAACGCGCGAAGAGATCTGAGAAGACCAGTGCCGCCTCGGCTACGTACTCTTCTCAGGCCTTGGTCCCAAGCCAGACATCTAAAGAAGTCGGTTCTTCTTCAGCCACCTCCCCCGTCGGTGACGATTCACTCAGACGCCTCAAAGGAGGGATGGGGAGGTCACTCTCATCGGAAAAAAGTCCAGGGGACTTGGTCCAAGCTATTCAGGACCTTTCACATAAACTTTCTAGAAGCTATGGCAGTGCTCCTTACCTTAAAGAAAGTCTCCCCGCGTCACTCGATCCACATAAGATTGGTGATGGACAGCGAGGTGGTTGTGAGATGCTTGAATCGACAAGGGTCGAGGTCACCACCTCTCAACCAGGTGATGTTGGCCATTTTCTGATTGGCGGAAAAGAAGAAGTGGTACCTGTCGGCAGTTCACCTTCAAGGAGTCCGCAACGTGACAGCGGACGCTCTATCCAGGTTCACACCGATAGAGTCGGAATGGTCCTTAGACGCAGGATCATTCTCCTTCATTCTGAATCAAGTCCCAGAACTGCAGATAGACCTCTTTGCGACGAAAGACAACAAGAAGTTGCCCCTGTACGTGTCCCTGTACGAGGACCCCTTAGCGGAAGCAGTGGACGCGATGTCCCTCGACTGGAACAGATGGTCCAGGATTTATCTGTTCCCCCCTCACAACCTTCTGTTGAGGGTCCTCAACAAACTGAGATCCTTCAAGGGGGTAGCGGCAATAGTGGCCCACAAGTGGCCGAAAAGCATGTGGTTCCCCTTGGCGTTGGAACTACAGCTGAAGTTTGTGCCGCTACCACATCCAGTTCTGACCCAGCGAGTCCAGAAGTCGACTGTCTGCGCTTCATTACAGAAAACCCGGACTCTGCAGCTCATGATTTTCTCTCCCTTGCGGTGAGAAAGCGTTTCGGGATTTCGAAAGCCAGCATAGACTTCCGAGAGGAATATAAGTGCAAATCGACTAGAAGGCAATATGAGTCATCTTGGAGAAAATGGGTGGCCTTTGTAAAGGCGAAGAATCCGCAGGAGATCTCGACAGACTTCTGCTTATCTTTCTTGATCCACCTCCATGGTCAAGGATTGGCAGCTAACACGATTTCAGTGTGTAAGTCTGCTTTGATGAGACCCATTTTATATGCCTTCCAGATCGACCTAGGTAACGAGATCTTTAATAAAGTTCCGAAAGCCTGCGCTAGGCTCAGACCTTCAGCACCTCCAAAGCCCATTTCATGGTCTTTAGACAAAGTTCTTCATTTCGCCTCCCTGTTGAGCAATGAAGAATGTGTGTTAAAGGATTTGACACAAAAAGTTATTTTCCTATTTGCACTCGCGTCCGGGGCCAGGGTTAGTGAGATCGTAGCCCTCTCGAGAGAGGCAGGTCGTGTTCAGTTCCTGGATGGGGGGGAACTGAACCTGTTTCCGGATCCTACGTTTCTCGCCAAGAATGAGTTACCCACCAACAGGTGGGGTCCCTGGAGAATCTGCCCTCTGAAAGAAGATGCATCTCTATGTCCAGTAGAATGCCTAAAGGTCTATCTTCGTAGAACTTCAGACTTCAAGGGTGGTCAACTATTCAGGGGAGAAACATCAGGCTCAAATTTATCTCTGAATCAACTCAGAGCGAAAATCACATTTTATTCGCAGAGCGGATCCTGACAGTACACCCGCAGGTCACGATCCGAGGAAAGTTGCCTCATCCCTAAATTTCTTTAATTGTATGGACTTTGAACATCTCCGTTCATACACTGGCTGGAAGTCTTCCAGAGTGTTCTTTCGCCACTATGCGAAGCAAGTAGAGGAACTAAAGAGATCTGTGGTAGCAGTGGGTCGTGTGGTTAACCCTACTGTTTAACTCTGCGAGGAACAGTGGTCTTAATTGGGACGATTAATTCCAGGGTGAGTGTGTAGGTACATACTGTACTACAAACTAAATGAGGGCACCGAGTGCCCACATAGACTGTTCCTTTTTCAAAGGTGAACCTAGCATAAGTGCAGACATGTGTGCCGAGCGTTTCTAACGCTAATGTGATTGATTTGTAATACAGACTTTTATGACTTGATACCTCGGTATCTCAAAAAAGTGGCATTGGATGTTTTTTCTTTCAGATAAACAAGTTCTGTTTACTATCATACTTATGCTTAAAGTTTTGGGTTATTCTCTTTATATATATATATATATATATATATATATATATATATATATATATATATATATATATATATATATATATATATATATATATATATATATAATCGTTGTTAACCTGTCTATTTATTGTCTGTCAATAAACTTGATCTTGAGAACCTTGCGTCTCTTTCACCTGTGTCAATTTATTGGTATAATTGAGCATTTATTCTATGTACCTTATCTGGGATAATTCTAATAGAATTGTTCTTTTATGCAAGCTATGTTGCGTTGGTTTATGAAGTCCCCTAATGGGAGGACTCTGTCCCATAAAGGGACAAGGGCGGTTTTATTAGTTTCTTCCTATGCGGATATAAACCTTCGTCCAATACAAGTATTGTGCGGATTACTGGTCAATATTTCGTATTGACGCAGTGGTTCTTTACAAACTATGCTTTACTTAATATAGGGCGAGACCACTATATTAGCTTGCCTGGTATTCATACATAGGTATATGTACTCTTCGAGACTTTTCCAGAGTCTAGTAGGACTCTTCCTTGTAGGGGGCAGGAAGCTCTAACATGGTTAATAGTTAGTTGAAAAGATGTATAACGGTAACATCTTAGGTCTCTAGGTCTAGTCGACCGGGAAAAATTACCTCCGGGGAGTACGGCACGTTCTGAGAATCCACAGATACAGTAATGCTCTGGTATACTTCCATCAGGACGACATGGCTTGAGCCCAAAAAATGGATTTTGAGCGAAGCGAAAAATCTATTTTTGGGTGAGATGGCCATGTCGTCCTGATGGACCCGCCCTTGCCTTTCTAAGAAAGGGCTGTAGGACCCCTCCCTACATACAGTATCTGTTGTACCTCGTGTACGCTACAAGGAATACAGATGGCGCCAGGCACGCATACGAATCGGGAGATAGGGAGCTTTGGGAGCGGCACCCCCTTTTTCTTTCCCGAATTCGTTTCTTGCCAATCGCCCCCTACGAGACGAAATCTCTGTTCGGGATGCAGATTGCCATGTGGCGTGTCAAGAATACGTCCTCTGATATGTCGCGATATCCCTTTCAGGAGGGATATTCGCTCCAGGAGTTAGAATTCTGGTACCTTAATGTTCTCTGGGAATATCGCCGTAGTTGTAATATACCCTAGGAAGCTACCCTATAGGAACTTCCATCAGGACGACATGGCCATCTCACCCAAAAATAGATTTTTCGCTTCGCTCAAAATCCGTTTTATTATTTCCTACTGGCTTTTGCGTATATATATACATATATATGCATGATAAAGTTTTGCACATTTAGACGTGTTTTTCATATTCAAATAAGCCATATATAGTTTTGATACATTAATGTCTGGATTCTCTTAACGACCTCGGGATCAGAGCCCCAGGCGAAATCACACAAAGATAAGAGCTTGGGTCCGGCCGGGAATCGAACCCTGGTCGGCAAGCTTGTATAGACAGTGACTAAACCACTTAAGTGGTTTAGTAGCTTGTATAGACAGTGACTAAACCACTTAAGTGGTTATATATGGCTTATTTGAATATATATGCATATATATACATATATATATATATATATATATATATATATATATATATATATATATATATATATATATATATATATATTGTATATACATATATACATATATTGTATATACATATACATTTATATATACTGTATACATATATACCTATATACATATACATTTATATATATATATATATATATATATATATATATATATATATATATATATATATATATATATATATAATATATATATTACTCTATATACATACATATAAATTTATGGTAAATATATGATACTTTAATTTCTAGCCAAATACATGAACCATATATTTTTCCTACTCGCTATCTTGTGTTTTATGCATTTCTGACAATGATTATTGGGGCAAACCACCCGTTCACGAGTTTTTGGACTTCCTTACATACAGTTATGGGGGACCCCAGTGGGAAACCGGGTTTTTTTGATTGGGGAATTGTAATAAACGAGTGATTTGCAGCAATAACAATGGTCAGAAATGCAAACTAAGCCCAAGATAACCAGTTGGAAAAATATATGGTTCATGTAAATGGTTGAAAATAGGCCATACCTTGATTATTTAACTCTTGAGATTTGTAAAAGGGTACAGAACCTAACAAACCCACCTAACCTAACCTAACCTAACAGTACCCAGGTCAAAAACACTAGCCGGGGGGTGGAACCCCCTTACCAGATCACAACCCCTAGCCGGGGGTCGGAACCCCCTTCCCAGATCACAACCCCTAGCCAGGGGGCAAGCCCCCAGGAACCCCCTTCCCAGGTCAAAACCCCTAGCCGGGGGGCAAGCCCCTGGAACCCCCTTCCCAGGT
>NC_090751.1:72500-152500 GCF_036898095.1 Palaemon carinicauda
CTAGGGTATATTACAACTACGGCGATATTCCCAGAGAATTTACCTTAAGGTACCCAGAATTCTAACTCCTGGAGCGAGTATCCCTAAAAAAGACCTTAGGGATATCGTAAATATCAGTGGACGTATTCTTGACACGCCTCATAGCAATCTATACCCCGAACAGAGTTAACACTTCGTAGGGGTCAAATGGCAAGAAAACGAAAACGATAAGAAAGGGGGGAGCCGTTCATAAGGCATCTCTCCTCCCCGTTTTGAAAGCGTGCCCTGCGCCGCTCGCGGCGCCATCTGTATTCCTTGTAGCGATACACGAGGTGCTACAGATACTGTATGTAGGGAGGGGTCCTACAACCCTTTTCTCTTTTTTTTTTGAAAAGGAACAGGGCGGGTCCATCAGGACGACATGGCCATCTTACCCAAAAATAGATTTTTCGCTTCTCTCAAAATCCGTTTTTTGGGCTCAAGCCATGTCGTCCTGATGGAAGTATACCAGAGCATTACTGTATCTGTGGATTCTCAATACGTGCCGTACTCCTCAGGAATGTTTCTTAGTCAACTCGACTGAAAGACCTAAGATGTTACCGTTATACATCTTTTCACTAATCATAAGCCATGAAAGCGCTTCCTGCCCCCTACAGGGAGGAGTCCTACTAGACTCTAGAAACGAACGAAGAGTACATATACCTATGTATGAATCACTCGCCAGCCAGTACAATATAGTGGTCTCACTCTATATGAAGTAAAGCATAGTCTTTACGGAACTATAGCATCCAAGGGAAAAAAATCCCGACCAGCACCCTGGTCGAAGTAAAATAGACAAAAAGGTTATATCTGCGTAGGATTAAACTTGCTGCCGCCACCGTCCTCAGAGAGGGGTGGAGCCCTTTATGCTAAGGAAAGTATAAACCAGTGCAATAAGGCTTGCATTAAGGAAAAGGCTATTATAGATATCCCCGATTAATATACATAGGCTAAATGCTCAATAATTAACATGAAATCAATATAGGTGAAGGAGACGCAAGGTTCCCGAGAACAAGTTTATTGAGTAACAATAAATAGACATGGTTACCATAAATATATACATATGATAGGTGGATGACCAACAATTTACACAAGTACCGTAGTGCATGGATGAATGGTTATCTGAAAGAAAACAATCAGATCACTTGTCGCATACCAAGGGATCAAAGTTAATGTCCATGTTACTATCTGCTGACATTAGCGTTAGCAACGCTCGGCACACCTGTCTGTACTTGTGCTACCATCACCATAAAGCTGGAACAGTCACTGTGGGCTCCCAGAGCCTTCACTACTAGTTATATCAACGCATATAACTATCCACTCACCCAAGAATCAAAGTCCCAAATAATTCCACTGTTCCTCGCAGAGTTAAACAGCAGGGTTAACGACGCAACCAACTGCTACCACAGACCTCTTTAGCTGCTCCACTTGCTTAGCATAGTGGCGAAAGAATACCCTGGAAGACTTCCAGCCAGTGTATGAACGAAGGTGTTCAAAATCCATAAAGTTAAAGAAGTTTAAGGATGAAGCAACTTTCCTCGGATCATGACCTGCGGGTGAACTGTCAGGATCCGCTCTGCGAATAAAATATGTAATTTTCGCCCTAAGCTGATTTAAAGATAAATTCGAGCCCGATGTTTCTCCTCTGAATAGTTGGCCCCCATGGAAGTCTGAAGTTCTACGAAGATAGACCTCTAGGCATTCTACAGGAAATGGAGATGCATCTTCTTTCAGAGGGCAGATTCTCCAGGGGCCCCACCTGTTGGTGGGCAACTCGTTCTTAGCGAGAAACGTAGGGTCCGGAAACAGGTTCAGTTCTCCCCCATCCAGGAACTGAACCCGGCCCTCCTCTCTCGAGAGGGCCACAATCTCACTAACTCTGGCCCCAGAAGCGAGGGCAAAAAGGAAGATCACTTTTTGAGTCAGGTCCTTCAATGCGCACTCCTCATTATCCAGTAATGAGGCAAAATGAAGGACTTTGTCTAACGACCACGAAATAGGCTTTGGAGGAGCTGATGGTCTAAGCCTAGCGCAGGTCTTCGGGATCTTATTAAACATCTCGTTAGCGAGGTCTACCTGGAAGGCATATAGAATGGGTCTTGTCAGAGCTGACTTACATGTAGAAATCGTGTTAGCCGCCAGCCCCTGTCCGTGGAGGTGGATGAAGAAGGAAGGCAGAACTCCGTCGAGATCTCTTGCGGGTTTTTGTCTTTGACAAAGGCTACCCATTTCTTCCATGCTGATTCATACTGCCTTCTAGTAGACTTACACTTATATTCTTCCAGGAAGTCGATGCTATCTTTCGAGATTCCGAACCGTTTCTTCACCGCTAGGGAGAGAAAATCATGAGCTGCAGGGTCCGGGTTCTCTGTAATGAAGCGTAGACAGTCGACTTCTGGACTTGCTGGGACAGAACTGGGTCCGGGAGTGGTAGAAACTCTAGTCGTAGTTCCAGAGCTAGAGGGAACCATACACTGTTCGGCCACTTGTGGGCCACTATTGCTGCTACTCCCTTGAAGGATCTCAGTTTGTTGAGGACCCTCAACATCAGATTGTGAGGGGGAAACAGGTAGATCCTGGACCATCTGTTCCAATCGAGGGACATCGCATCTACTGCTTCCGCCAAGGGGTCCACGTATGGGGACACATATTTCGGCAGCTTCTTGTTGTCCTTCGTCGCGAAGAGGTCTATCTGCAGTTCTGGGACTTGTCTCAAGATGAAGGAGAATGATCCTGCGTCTAGGGACCATTCCGACTCTATTGGTGTAACCCTGGATAGAGCGTCCGCGGTCACATTCCGTACTCCTTGAAGGTGAACTGCTGACAGGTGCCACTTCTTCTTCTCCGCCAGACGAAATATGGCTAACATTACCTGGTTGAGAGGTGGGGATCTCGATCCCCGCCGATTCAGACATTTCACTACCACATCGCTGTCCAGTACCAACCTTACATGGATCGAGTGACGTGGGGATACTTTCTTCAGGGTAAGAAGCACTGCCATAGCTTCTAGAAAGTTTATGTGAAAAGTCCCAAATAGCTTGGACCAGGTCCCTTGCACTTTTTTCCGATGGGAGTGACCCCCCCACCCTACCTTTGAGGTGTCTGTGTGGATTGTCACTGACGGGGGGGGGGGGGGGGGTTGAAGAGGTAGTGACCTCTTTAGACGACTGGCTTGAGACCACGGTCTGAGAAGAGAACGTAGCCGAAGTGGAACCTGTCTCTTCAAGTCCCTTCGCTCTTTCGATGCAAAGGTTCTCCATACTCCCGCTGCATCTTTTAGCTGTGCTCTTAGCACTGGGTCTGTTACTGATGCAAACTGAAGAGAGCCCAAAACCCTCTCTTGTTCGCGTCTTGATATCCTCTCGGAACCTAGAAGTCTCCTGACAGACCCCGCTATTTCCTTCCTTTTTGACATCGGAATGGAAAAACGGTGTGACACTAGATCCCAGTGAATTCCCAACCACTGGAACCTCTGAGCTGGAGAAAGATGAGACTTCTTTCTGTTGACCATGAAACCTAGATATTCCAGGAACTGAATCACTTGTAGGGAAGCTTGCAAGCATTCCACTCTGGATGCTACCCACACCAACCAATCGTCCAGGTAGGCTACTACCTGGAACCCTTTTAGGCGTAATTGTTTGAGTGCTGCGCTCGCAAGCTTCGTAAAGATCCTTGGGGCTATGTTTAGCCCGAAGGGCATCGCTCTGAAAGCATAAAGTTTTTGTTGTAGCTTGAATCCTAGGTAGGGGGAGAGACGGCGATTTATTGGAACGTGCCAATATGCGTCTGACAAATCGATGGAGACGGTATATGCCCTCTTGGGCAGTAAGGCCCTTATGTGTTGTAACGTTAACATCTTGAACTTGTGGTTCACTATGAACTTGTTGAGTGGTGACAAGTCCAGAATGACTCTGAGTTTCCCCGAGTCTTTCTTGGGAACACAAAACAGCCTCCCTTGAAACTTGATGGACTTTACCCTCCGGATCACCTTTTTCTCCAACAGATCTTGGATGTACTCCTCCAAAACGGGGGTGGAGTGTTGGAAAAATTGAGGGCACTGGGGCGGAGTACTGTACCAACTCCAACCCAGTCCATTTTTGAGCAGGCTGTGGGCCCAGGGATCGAAGGTCCAGCGATCCCGGAAATACTGAAGTCTCCCACCTACCGGCGACACTTCACTTTGACTGCCCTGCAGTCTTGCCTCCCTGGCCGCGACCACCTCTGAATCCTCGTCCCCTAGAGGGGCGTCTCGTCGAACCTCTGGCTGCACCTCTGGGCTTTGCACGAAACGTGGTCGATTGCCCTTCGAACACTGGATTGAATGCCGGGGATGCTGATGACACGGCTTGGGGTACCCATTGGAAGGTGGTCGGGGTCTGGGCTACCAGTTGTGGTACCGGAGGCAAAGCTGGCTGCTGCTGCTGCTGTCTTTGTGGTCTGAAAGGTTTGGCTGGACGGGAGGAAAACCTCGATTTCTTCGCCTTTCCTTTCGGCTGAGGGCCCTCATCGGGAGAAGACTTCCTCTTAAGGGACAGGCCCCACTTAAGGAGAAGATTACGGTTCTCAGTGGCTGCCTTGTCCACCACCTCTTTGACCACATCGTTGGGAAAGAGATCTTTACCCCAGATGCTGGATGAAATGAGCCTCTTGGGTTCATGCCTCACTGTGGCCGAGGCGAAAACAAACTCTCTACAGGCCCTCCTCGCTTTGACAAAGCAATAGAGGTCCTTAGTCACCGTGGCCAGATGGATCTTGGCCATTACCATAAACATCTCAGGCATCTTGGGGTCGCTAGCCATTGTCTCCATGTTGGTCTGGAGAGACATCGAGGCTGCCAGGCGCTCCTTTGTGTCCAATTCCCTCCGTAGGAGGAATTCCGACAACTTGGGAAGGTTTTCGCCGAACTGCTGACCTGCAATGTCGGCGTCCAACTTCCCAACCGAGAAAGTGAGGTGCACCTCCTTCCAGTCCTTATTATCCAGCGGTAAGGCCAACGACAGTGGTTTACATTCCTCCAGAGATGGACACGGTTTGCCAGCTTCAACCGCCTTCAAGACGGCCGCGAACCCTTTCTGCATAAAGGGGAAGGCCCTAGCCGGGGAGGATACAAAGGAGGGGTGCTTCTTACTCAAAGCAGCAACTTTAGAGTTTGAGAACCCCCTCTCCTTCAATGCAGCTGTTAGGGTAGCTTGGGCCTTGGAGTGATCCAGGATGATCACTTCTTTCGGTTCCGTCTCCTCCTTCGAGGCCGGCTCCTTCTTCAGACGGACATAACAGTCCGGGTAGGCCCCTCTACTGGGCCAGAATTCCACCTCCTCAAGGGGAACTGAGCCCAGTTTCTCCGACATGACGATCTTCCCGATCGTCATCGGCATGTGCTCGGCATATCTCCACGGGTTGGCATCCGAGCACAGAGGAAGGTCCTTCACGTTGAGCTTCTTTGGAGGTCCACGTGATGCTGTGATCTTCTGCATCTGGAGCTCCAAAGTAGCGGCCTTCTGATTATTCTCCCTCTGCATCTGTTGGATCATACCAACAATGGAAGAGAGAGCCTGTCCCAGCTCTGCTGGAAGAGCGGACGAGGTAGAGGGGATAGGTTCAGGGATCTGAACCGGAACGTCTGAAGGTACGGGAACCTCTTCCTCCACGGCAATAGGATCTTGATCCTCCTCCTCACCCTCTGCGAGGAGATCCTGTTCCGCACGATCGGACAAGTCAGACATCTTGTCATCCAACTGGATGTCCTGCATGGCATTAGCAACATCCTCCTCCACTGGGATCTGGACGAGAGGGATCTCCGGCCGAGGCTGGGGGACAACAGCGTCAGTGGAAGCTTTGGGAAAAAGGTATGCCCTCATCTTCTCATTAGGAAGATAAGGTCCAGTGGTGTTCTTCTGAAAACCCCTTACCCATAAGCGGAGCTTCTCCCTCGCTGCATCCCTTGACTCCGCCGACCTAGGGGATTCAAAAGCCTCTGATAGCAGGTTAGTACATACTGCACATACCTGCGGATCCCAGTAGCGATGGTCATCATTGGAGGCTGCACAAGCCGCGTGCCTCCTACACGAGGCATGTCCGCAAAAGTTCTTGCTGCGGACATTGCAGAAGACGCTATCACACTTCGGATGCTCCTCCTGTAAAAGAAGAAAATTTCCATGAATATCAAGTGAATTTCAATTCACATGTAAATATGAGTATTCACAAAGAATAAGGGAAAGACACCTACTTGTAAAACCCACACAATCACCTGTGGAAGCCTACCAGCCAAAGTCACGTAGTTATTCTCTACTAGAATAACCAAAGATCATATTTCCCAAGGAAATTAGGTGTAGCTCACACCTAAGGTAAAATTTTACCATTCTGGCCAGGGATGAAAAGAATTCTCTTTTTATCCTTGTAAGGCGACACCAAGTGATTGCACAAAGTAACACAAGTAAGATAGAAAAGACAGTGTTGTAACCTACTATATCACGGTCTCCCTTGATTGAATACACCATTCAAGAAAGAACTGATACAGTACTTGAGGGTGGTGTGCCGGCCGGCTATTGCCGGTCGGCACCCCCCCCCCTTTTGTTTTTCAAAAGGTAGACCTCAAGTACACAACTTCAGATCACCCCTATTGGGGAGAACTCCAGATCCCATGCCTGAACCGGCCGGCAGTGGTTGCCGGTCCGCAGCTACCCGGTTAGCACTGTGTTGCCGGCCATCACTCTTAGTGGCCGGCTAACCGGGCAGTGTAGCAGGCCGGCCGGCAGCAGTAGGCAAACCCTGCCGGCTGGTCTCCACACCAGGTAGCGCTCGGCTGCCGGCCGCCACTCATAGTGGCCGGCAGATGAGCAAGAGACCGGCCGGCAAAGGTATATAACCACCGCCGACCGACAGCAAGAGAACTGGAGAACAACCCCCCCACCGGTGGCCGGCCTGTAGGCCGGCAGACGGCAAGGACAACACATAAGAAGACAACAGAATGAGTGCCGGGCTAAGAGGCTATGAGCCTCTGTGCCCGGCACCCGAAAGAGTGCCGAGAGGAAGGGGAGACTCTAAGTCAGGCTTCCTAACCGCTGCTTACTGAATCTACAGACGGCAGCGGTGGAGGGACCAAGAAAGGACCGGGCAGCACTCAAAGAAAGGGTCTCTGCTGGTCGGCACACTCTGCCGGCCGACAGGGGACCACGTCAGTTCCCCATCCTAACCTAGGCTAGGTACGGATGCGGACGACTGACACAAAGGAAACAGGAAAAATAGAAGGGAAGGACAGAGGGTCCTATCCAACCTTGCCTTGGTTAGGGTTCAATCCCAACTAAGAAAGCTCATCTCAGCCAGAGAAAACCCGAGAGGGAGGCCGGCACTACTGGCTGCTTCCCTAAAACCAAGGCAAGGAAGGAATTGCTATTCCAGAAAAGGAACATATCCCGAATCCAGAACGGCAAGAGGACAAGTCTGAGGGGTCACCGAGCGAAGGGATCACTACTGGAACCCGACAAGGTGATCCAAGGGGGATAAACCCCTTATGCCCATGTCAGTCAGCAAGGGAGACTCTGCCCCATGCTAGACCAACCCGGACTCAGACTAATACACTGCTGTACTGTCCCCCTCTGAACCAATTCAGTTGGAACAGGAAGGTACAGTACTACCCCAGCATAGATATATTTGAAATTTAATTCAAACAAACCACTAGAGTTAAGCCTAAGGCTTAAACAGAGGGAAAGGGTTTGCCCCTTCCCCGAAGAGAAGGGAGCAAACGGGGAAACAGATAATATTATAATGACCTAAGACAACCTAGCCTAGGCACTAAGAGAATCGATTACCTAATTCACCGAAACTCACACCAATACTATCTTGGAAAGTACTCGAAAAGGGCTTATATGTATAACGTTGCCTAACGCTTAAAGTAATAAAAAATCACACTTGGAAGACTAATTATCATGCAGGAAGTACATGGGCCAACAGCTAGCCTACGAAGACTAGTGTTGGTCAGCCTAGGCAAAACTTTCGCCAGGCACACTACTATCGCATCATAACAGAATTCCTAAATAAGCTAAGTAGCTAATTATTAAAGCGCATAGGGGCTGGGAACGTCGCTCTTGCTAACAAATAAAACCTATTCTAGCGAGCGACAGCATCCATGATGCCTCCAGCAGGCAACAGCTCTTGTATCAAAGATAACTCATTTAATTACTTTAATTTTAAACAAGAGCCTACATTTATACATAAAAGAAATAGTACTCAACTTATCAGAGGCAGAAGAAGTTGGAGAAAGCATTATCAACGAGAAAATCCAAGATTTTGGTAGTAATACAGGGGAAAACACCGAGTCGTATAGCTACGCAAAAAGGAATACAGATGGCGCCGCGAGCGGCGCAGGGCACGCTTTCGAAACGGGGAGGAGAGATGCCTTATGAACGGCTCCCCCCTTTCTTATCGTTTTCGTTTTCTTGCCATTTGACCCCTACGAAGTGTTAACTCTGTTCGGGGTATAGATTGCTATGAGGCGTGTCAAGAATACGTCCACTGATATTTACGATATCCCTAAGGTCTTTTTTAGGGATACTCGCTCCAGGAGTTAGAATTCTGGGTACCTTAAGGTAAATTCTCTGGGAATATCGCCGTAGTTGTAATATACCCTAGGAAGCTGCCTTTAAGGAACTTCCATCAGGACGACATGGCTTGAGCCCAAAAAAAGTATTATAAATTACCTAGATAGATTGAATTTTCCGCAAGCACTTTGTACTATTACGGCAACTATTGAGAATTGTAACTGAAAAGGATGTCATAAAATTACTCAAGTATCAAATCATCTGGAAACTAAAAAAATTTGGAAGTTTTAATTGATTCAAAATTCCGGTTATGGTTATAGTTGAATAAAAATACAAAAAAAGGTTCCATAGGCATTTAACAGTATAGTATTAGATACGCAATAAGCCGCCATTGCCTTCCCAAACGTTAACTAAGTTTGAAACATTGCAGTAATGTTAACTTGTTCCTTCACTAACAAACCTTTCGTTATTTATATGGAGTATCTTTCGGCGAAGCTGAAAGGTAGCCAAATAGATTAAAAAGTACGAGGTGGCAACCTTACCTAACCACTGTTTTGAGTAGGTAGGGGGTGGCCGGCTATCTCAACACATAGCTCGCAGAGCTGCTTCACTTATCTCTTTTGGCTGGTAGAGATCGGACGTGTCTGCTCTCTTCCTCTCCCAAGACTTAGCCATTAGACTTGCCAACCACTGCTTTACGCGCTTTCTTTCTCTTTTCAGATGTGTGTGTGGCCCTTTTTTACGCTCCCATATGAACATGTCCTGGCCACAAAGGTCACCCTTGTGGCACTTTGTCTTCTCTTGACACAGATCCCATCTGCTGTGTGCGACTTTCCAGGGCGTCGTTGTGAGCAGGGTGCGCCCTGCAACGAGTATCAGTAGTGGCCTGCCTCCCATTGGGAGAAATTTAGATGGCGCAGGAAGAAGAAAGCCAAATGAGATCTTTCTCCCCTGGGGTCTTCCTCCGACGGGAAAAGAGCTCAGATTTCTTCTTCTCGTACCCCTAAATCTCTTCCCGAAGCTCCTCCTTGCCTGTCTTCCTCAGGGTATCGGTAAAGTTGAGCACAGACCGAATAACTCCTTGGCAACCTTGGGGTATTGGGGTGGTAGATGCTTCCCCTAGGGAAGTATCTTCACTTCCAGCTGCCGGGGAGCCTTTCTTCCTTGCAGATGTTCTTCAGGCTTGGCTGTCCTTGGGGGTTTCTGCTCCCCCTTTGAAGGAGGCGCTTCTGCAGGTTCTTCAGCGTGGAGCGAGGAGAGACCCATCCCCTGTGGCTTCAACATCTTTCACTCTGGATGTGTGCAAGGTCCACCTTTCGCCCTCTCTTGGCCCTTCCATGCGCGGACAACGTGACCGTTCTCGTTTTCCCCTCCAACGGTCTCCTGCTGACGATCTCCCCCTCTAGCCATCTTGGGTAGACATTGTCGCTAACCCTAATCCTTCTTCTTCCCTCAGAAAAGGTTCCAGCTCGTGCGCACTAACCTCGCCAGCCGCTGAGGTTGGGCAAGATGATCCTTCTATGGTCAGCGCTACACCTGCTCGCCAATAGCCAGGACAAGAGACTACACCTTTTCGTCTTTCAGGACTATCACCCTCCAGAAGTTCGCGTTCACCTTGCGAATGTCGTTCACAGCGTTCAACAGATCATAGATATTGCTTGGGGTCTCGGCGTTCTTCCCCAAGATGCTCTCATGCAAGTGCTACGCTCTTACGCCAAAAAGACTGTAGGTCATCACGGTCTAGACTTTCGTCTTCAAGGAGACCTTCTTCTCGATCATCAGTTGAGCGCTCAAGATCAAGGGCACGACGTCCAAGATCACGAGCTTCACGTTTACGCTCACGAGCTGCACTTCCACGCTCACGATCACGAGGTACGTGCTCAAGATCACATGCCAAGCACTCATGATCACGATCGCGAGGCAAACACTCACATTCGCAAGCTAAATTCACGATCAAGAGCACGTCGTTCATGCTCACAAGTGAGTCGATCATGAGCAAGACGCTCATGATCAAGGACTAAACGCTCAAGATCACAAGATCACAAGATCATACACGATCATGAGCAAAGCGCTCACGATCATGTGCTAAACGCTCTAGTTCATGATCAAGATGATCTTCGCGATGACGACGGAGTAGCACACACTCTCCATCCACGTGTTGAGCTACATCTCTTGATCCTTCTCCTAATCAACCTCTGACCAGACAAGGACATTCTGAAGATCAACTCCCTAAGAACCCTCTTCCAAGACTACCTCCAGTCCCTTTCAAAGCCTGGGGTGTCATTTTTTAGCGTTCGCCTATGCGTTACCCTCCTATGAGCTCTGCTGTACCACAACACTTGCCAACGCAATGCGTTGCCCCCACTTGGAGGCTCCCATCTCCTCCTCCGGCGGGTGTACAGGATACTATAGTTCCACAAGAGCCTCAGAGGCCTCCTCCTCTTCGCTTGCAAAGTTGTGACTTTTGTGAGTGATTCACGTGCCATCCCATGCGAATTGCGCGCAGTTGCGCAAGAGTTGCCTCGTATGGCGAGTAAACCTGCTGCGATGTCGAGTGTCTCACGTCCCCAGGGATACTCCTGACGTGTCAAGAGTCAGGGAGCTTCCGACCTGGTATGACACCTTGGTGTCATCTCTTCAAAAGATGTTCGGGTTGGGTTTTCCACCTGCTCATCCCCAGCTGCGTCCACCACGGTCTACTCCCAGGATTCCTTTGGAGAAGTCGTCCTCGTCTTCTTCTGACGCTCCTTCTTACCCTAGGAGAAAATATGCTCAGAGCACTTCTGTCCCTTTGGTGTTTAGGTCCTCTCTACCTCGACCAAACATCAAGGACAAACAAGACTCTGCAGCTGCTCCACCTACAGGACCACTTAACGCCAGTTCAACAAGGCAAAAGGATAACAAGCAAACAGAGGAGGAGGATGAAGCGTTACACTCCTCTGTACGCACACATACAACCCTGTATGAGTAGGCACTTAGATTCTCCTCGGGAGATTGCCATCCAGTCCTTCGATCCTAAACCGATCGAGATAATTTTTCCGGATCAACGTCCGTTATCTCTTCCACCTGAAGAGGAACAAGACTTTGCTCCCGAACCTCAGAAGCCTAAGGAACTGCAAGTTTCCTCCAAAACATATGTGTTTGAGTAACACTTCCTTCCCAGGAAAGAATCGAAAGATTCAAAGTCGGTTCCTAAGAACTCTTAAGGCCAGGGAAGGTCGTAAACAGGAACTGACAAGGTGGTCTCCCGAGGCAGGCCCTTCAGAGGTTCCAGCTGATGACCTTAAACTACCCGAAGCTTTCACGGACAAAAGCCTGGAGGTAGATGAGTTCCAGGACATGGATGAAGAATACCTCCACAAAGCGGCGAGTCCGAAGTTCCCCTCCTAGGCTGAGCCCAAGGAGTCGGAACATGCCTTATGGCAAGTCCTTGCATACATGAGTACCTTCAATAACTTGTTGGACCCTGGCACTGCCCCACAGGAAGGCAAGGATATGGTTCTGGACCAAGTCTTGGGTACCCAGAAACCTCTTAGGACCAGTGCAGTCCTCCCTTGGTCAAAAGGACTTAATGCAGCCGGAAGGAAAGCTATCTCCCACATAACAGGTGCTTCTAGCTCTCTCAGAGTAGGGTCTTCCTCACGACCTCTTCCACTTCCCTTCATTCTGCAGAGGAAGTATTACGAGATCCAGGACGAACCTCGTCCTACCCTGACACTCGACCTCTTGGTAGTCTCTCTTACCAGGGTGTCCCAGTACAGAGACTAGCTTCTTTGAGTGCCTTTCTTTCTGCCTCTGAGCTCCTCAACTTAGAGAGAGGCGCAGAGTATGGTATGCAGGCTGCTTCATGGCTCGACCTGTGGTTGGGGTCATTGGGCCAGATTGTTAGATTCGGAGATCTTTCCAAGGATTCGACAAGACGGTCCTTGTAGTCCTTCCTTCTGCCAGGTACTCGGACCTCAGAATTCCTTTCGCACCACACGGTGAACTTGTGGGCAAATGCAATTCTAAAGAGAAGGGATACAGTGATTGGAAGGTTCCACAGGCAGGTGCCTAAAGTGATCACATGCCTTCGGAACTCGACTTTCGAGGGAACCTCTCTCTTCAACCTTGCAGAGGTAGAAAGTGCAGCTGATAGTTGGAGAAAATCCTCCAAGAGTTCTCTCCTCCACAAAGCCATAACTTCTCGGCCTTATGGGAGGATTTCCCAACTCCCCAAAGATCAGTCCAGCTCTTCACGTCCCTCAAATTCTAGACCAGGAACATCTAAGGTGTCTAAGAAACTCTTTCAGTCCGGGGACCAGAAAGGAACAAGGTCTTTCAGAGGAAAGAAGGGTGGTAGAGGGGATGGTCGAGGTGGCTGCTCCCGCTAGGGAGGGCAATCCTTTCATCAGTCCACCAGTGGGAGGATGCCTGCAACGCCTCTGGCAGAGTTGGCAGCATCACAGGGCCGATCCCTGGATGATTGCAGTGGTCGGCGTGGGGTATCGCTTCCCCTTCACTCAATCTCTCCCTCCAATTCCTCTAAGCTCCTATATGAAGGGATCCGTAAAGGAGCTGGCCGAGGTCCAGACCATGGTGTAGAAGGGCTCTCTCTAAGAGGTCTTAAATGGGTACCTAGGCTTCTACAGTCAACTCTTTCTTGTGAAAAAGGCATCTGAAGGCTGGAGACCAGTCATAGATCTCTCGCCCCTGAACAAGTTTGTCCTTCAAACTCTGCTCAGGATGGAGACAACAGACATGGTCATTCAAACAGTAAGACTGAAGGACTTCATGTGCACATTGGATCTCCAAGATGCATACTTACAGATCCCAATCCATCCGTCTTCAAGGAAGTACAGTATCTCGGGTTCATACACGAGGACTAACATAACCAGTTTAAAGTTCTCTGTTTCGGTCTCTCGACAGCACCCCAGGTCTTCACCAGGGTGTTCACCTTAGTGTCATTATGGGCTCAAAAGAATGGCATTTATCTCTTAAGATACCTAAACAACAGGCTAGTTCTAGCAGACTTGAAGATAACCTTTCTTCATCATCTAGACATGCTTCTCGAGTTTTGTCAGGATCTGGGGATCGTGATAAATCTCAAGAATTCATCACTGCTTCCATCTCAGAGACTGGTTTACCTCAGTATGATCATAGACACTGACCTTCGAAAAGTCTTTTCATCAGACGACAGAGTACGTACGTAGGCTAAGAGAAGTGGCTTGTCCCTTCCTCAGACGAGAAGACATACCAGTCCGTCAGTGGCTGTGCCTCCTAGGTCATCTAACCTCGCTGATTCATCTTGTTCCCAACGGCCGCCTCAGGATGAGATCCTTCCAATGGCATCTAAAGTCCTATGGAACCAGCACACCAGATCCCCGGATGCCCTAGTGCCAATAAGTCGGGACCATGTAATAAATTTTCAATGGTGGGTGGCAGAGGAGAACCTCCGCAGAGGACTAGATCTTCTCATCCTTCCTCCGGACTTGTTGCTCTTCACAGACGCATCACACGGCCTCAGGCATTTGATCTGAATCCGAGAGGCATCGGCATATAAATCTCTTAGAGATGAGAGCAGCATTCCTTGCTCTCTAACAGTTCCAACAGTAGCTGGTGGGTCACTCTGGTATTGAAGGTGACAATATCGGTGGTGGCTTACATAAAAAAAACAAGGCAGTACCTTTTCGCAGCACCTATGCCATCTTGCAGTAGAGATTCTAAGATGGACAGATCATCATTTGGTGACACCATTAGCTCGCTTCATTCCGGGCAAGAGGAATGTGCTCGCAGACGACTTGAGCAGAGCAACTCGGATAATGGAGTACAAATGGTCTTTGAATCCTCTGATAGCTAATGAAATCCTGACTTTATGGGGTTCCCTGACTATGGACCTGTTCACAACGTCCCTGAACTTCAGGCTTCCGGGCCGCACCTGCGGCATGGTTATGTCCGCTGTGGAAACAGATCCACTCAGCCTTTGCGCCATCTGCAGAGGTTAACGCTGCGACGTAAACAACAGGAGTGGTTTGCCTCCCAGTGGGAAAGGTTTGGGCGTAGGCAGAAGAAGAAGTCTAAGTGGGACTCTTCTCCTTCGAAGGCAGCTTCAAAGCCGAAGAAACCCAAGGCTTCTTCCTTCACCTCCTGACCTTCCTCCGAAACTCCTACTCGAACGACTTCCTCCGGGGCTGACAAGTAGTAGTGTTGTGTTGACCATTTAACACCTGGTCAACCTCGGTCCTCGAGAGACGGTGCTGCCTCCCCTAGTGAGGTGGCCCCTGCTCTCCCCTGAGGAGGCCTTATCTCTTTCTCCCCTAATGCAGATATGGCCTTTGTTGGGTTTGCCCGGTTCTCCTTCCAAGAAGGCATTGCTGTGGTTCCTGCACCGGGGTGCAGATCTTCAGCAGGCGTCAGCGTCAGATGCCGACCCTTGTCCTTAGTTGACGAGGTAGTGTCGGAGGACTTATCTGCTGCCCCACCAGCGGTTCCTGAGGCTATTTCTTCTGCATCATCTTCCGTCTCCACCGAGGTCTGCACTCCTTCCCCTGACGAACATCCTTTGGGGGAAGAGCAAAGTCCGAGGCATGTCTCCTGCTAGTGTTCCCCTTTCCAGCTCTGAGGCACTCATAGACACTCCTCTTCGGAGGCCTATTGATGATCAGCTTGCTGATCCTATGTTCGTTGTGCAACGTCCTGCTCCTTCAGCGCAGATGCCTTTTCTCTTCATCGCCTCTTCAGTCTTCTTCTTTGGAGGAAACTGCCCAGCCTGCCTCTTTTGGTCTCGACCTTCACTTCCGTCATCGGCCTCTCCTCAGCGAGCTTTGGTTCATTCCTCGCCTGCAAGAGATCGTTCTCAATCTCCTCCTGAGAATGTGTCGCATTCTCCCTCTCGTCAGGCTTCTGCTCGTCAGGTTTACCATTGACCTACAACACAAGAATCACCAGCGCGTAAATCACTTAGCCATAGCGTACAGATGATGACTCATGAACCGCCTGCTCCTTCAACCTCTCGTTAATTACCTGCTACGTGAGAATTGCTTGCAGTTGGCCAATCATCTGCTCCTTCAACCTCTCGTAAATCGCCGGCTATTTGAGAATTGCTTGCAGTTCGACAACCGCCTGCTCTTTCGTCAACCTCTTGTAAATCGCCTGCTACTTGAGAATTGCTTGCAGTTCGGCAATTGTCTGCTCCTTCAATCTCTTGTAAATTGCTGGCTACACGAGAATCGCTTGCAGCTCGACAACCACCTGCTCTTTCATCTTCTTCTCAGAAATTGCCGGCTACACGTAAACTGCTTGCAACTTATCAACTGCCTGCTGTTCCAGCTGTTCGGAAATCGCCTACTCGTCAGCGTAGGTAACATCTATCTCCTACTTGACAGTGTTCACACGCATCGCATAAGGCTTCTCCCACTCGAGAATCGTCCACTCACCGCTCAACCGTTATGGAGACCTTCCTTCTCTTCGGCAACCACACCATAGAATTTCTGGCTCACCAGGTAGTGAACCTGTGGGCCAATACCATCTTGAAGCGAAGGGCTGTGGTGGCCGAGAGATTCCACCAGCAGGTCCCAAATGGCAAGATCGCTAAGCTCAGGAACTCCTCCTTGGAGGGTTCCTTCCTCTTTGAGCCTAAGGATGTCGAGCAGGCTGTGGAGAGGTAGAGGAATTCCAACACGGACTCCCTCCTTCATAGGGCCCTGACATTGCGGCCCTACAGACTTCCAGCACCTTAGAAGATCAGCCAACCGAAACCTTTATCAAGTAATACGGAAGCGAACATAAAGGTGTCTGAAAGGCCCTTTCCTGTCAAGGACCGGAAAGGCACCAAGTCCAACCGTGGGGGAAAACACCAGAGAGGTGGCGACAGAAGCCGCAAACGCTAGGATAAGCGATCCTCCAGCTTGTCCACCAGTGGGGATGCCTACAAAGCTGCTGGACCAGGTGGATGCAGCTTGGGGCCAAACCTTGGACGGTTCCGTGAATCGTTCAGGGTATCGCGTCCCGTTCATCTCATCTCTCCCTCCAATGACCAAGAATCCAGTGCTTGCGAGCTCTTTTGCAATGGGATCAGCAAAGGGGCAGGCCCTAAGGGCCAAAGTCCAGACCAAGTTGGAGAAGGGCGCTCTCCAGGAAGTCCTAGACGGGTCACCAGGCTTCTTCAGTTGACTTTCTTGTGAAAAAGGAGTCTGGAGGCTTGAGACTAGTCATCGACCAGCTCTGAACAAGTTTGTCAAACAGACATCGTTCAGCATGGAGACAGCAGACAGTCAAACCAGCGATAAGGCCACAGGATTTCATGTGTACACTAGATCTAAAGGACACATACTTCCAGATACGTCCATCTGTCTTCAAGGAAGTATCTAAGATTCAACATCGACAACAAAATATACCAGTTCAAGGCGCTGTGTTTCGGCCTTTTCACAGCACCTCGGGTCTTCACAAGTGGGTTTGCAATAGTGTCATCCTGGGCGCATAGGCTCAGCATCTGTCTCCTTTGTTACCTAGATGACTGGCTGATCCTAGCAGACTCAGTGGCAACCCTTCTTCAGCAACGAGACAAACTTCTGAAGCTTTGCCAAGATCTGGGGATCATGGTAAACCTCGAGAAGTCATCCCTGCTTCCCACTCAAAGGTAATACTGTACCTGGGCATGATATTAGACACCAAATTACACAAAGCCTTCCCATAAGATGACAGGATAGCAAGGCTGAGGAAGGTCGCAAGGCCTTTCCTCAGACGAGAACTCCCTGCCTAGAAGTGGCTATATCTCCTCGGACACCTATTATCCTTGGCCTGTCTAGTTCCCAATGACTGCCTCAGGATTCGTTTTTTCCAATGGCGCCTGAAGTCCATTTGGAATGAAGCTTTCAATTCCCCGGACACACTGATCTCCCATAAGCCCATAGGAAAGGACAGACCTCGGATGGTGGCTGGAAGACGAGAATCTGTTGAAGGGTGTTTATCTTCTCGTCCTTCCTCCCGATTTGATGCTGTTTTCGGACACATCAAAAGGTTAGGGGGCTCACGTGCTGCACCACACGGCCTCAGGCCTTTGGTCATAGTCCGAAAAATACCTTCACATAAATTTCCTTGAGATGAAGCCCATATGTCTGTCCCTTCAAGAGTTCCACCAGTTCGTGGCAGGTCACTCAGTGGTGGTAATGAGCGACAACACCACGGTAGTGGCTTACATAAAAAAGTAAGGAGGTACTTTTTCGCAGCCCCTATCCCATCTAGCAGTAGAGGTACTGAGAGGGGTGGAAGTCCACTAGGTCTCACTATCAGCTCGCTTCATTCCCGGCAAGAAAAATGTGCTCGCCGACAATCTGAGCAGATTATCGCAGATAGTGAGTTCCGAATGGTCTGTGGATCTGTTCGCAATGGCCCTGAACTTCAGGCTCCTGTTGTACTGCTCCCCAGTCCAAGACCCCAAGGCTCTTTTACAAGATACGTTCCAACAACGGTGGGACAACATCGACGTTTATGCATTCCCAACGTTCTGTCTGATGAGAAGAATACAGTACTCAACAAGACCAGAACATTGGTCAATCTTTTGATGACCCCCATAGCTCTACTATGGCATCATGCAGAGTGGTTCCCAGACCTGCTGCTCCTGACTAAGCTGCCAAGAGAACTCCCTCTACGACACAATTTACTCATACAACCACAAGCCAACATCTACTACAAGGCAGAAGCTTCGCTACGTCTTCACGCCTGGAGACTATCCAGCCTCTCCTCACTCAGAGAGGATTTGCAAAAAGGATCTGGATATCTGCGAAAGTCATCAGCTTCAGTCTACCAGGCGAAGTGGAACGTCTTCTGTGGTTGGTGTCGTGGAAGGGGTTTCTATCCACTAGATGCCACTATTCCAGCAATAGCCGAGTTCCTTGTGTATTTGCGGGAAGAAATGCGTCTTTCAGTTTCAGAGGTTAAAGGCTATCGCTCAGACTTAAGTCTCACCTTCAAACTGAAAGGAATGGACATTTCCTCATCTCTAGAACTTTCCCTCCTCATATGAAGATATGAACTTGCCTGTCCTCAGTTGGAGGTTGAGACCTCCTCCATGGAACGTGGTTCGAGTTCTTCGGTACCTAAAAGGACCCCGTACGAATCCTTACGCCAGGCAACAGATCGTCGCCTAACTTGGAAGACGGTGTCCCTACTTGCCTTGGCCTTGGCCAAATGAGCTAGTGAACCTCAAAGTCTCTCATATGACGTCGCCCATTCAAGGGGATGGGGAGAGGTAAGCTTCAGCTTTATCCCTGAGTTCGTTGCAAAGACTCAGAATCCTGGGGGTTTCGGATCCTAGATTCTACTCCTTCCGGATTTCTAGTCTCCGCTCTGTAACCGACGACCCAGATCATCTGTTAATATGCCCAGTAAGTGTTTGAGGCACTACCTCAAGAGAACAGCAGCAACTTGGCCCAGAGTGCCCTCACTTTTCGTCAACACGGGCAGAATCATGAGGCGGATCAGGAAAAACACAATCGCCTCGTGGATTTGCAGGGTCATTGACCTTGCTCTAAATCTCAATCCTCCTCCATCACTTCATCCCAGAGCCCACAGTGTTGGGGATATAGCTACGTTCACGGCCTTCAAAAAGAAATACTCTGAAATGCAGGTATTGCAAGCAGGCATGTGAAAACGCCAAACTACTTTCACCTTCCACTACCTCCAAGACATGACACACAGGAACCTCACTACGTTCTCTATCGGTCCTGTGGTGGTTGCACAACAGCTGGTTTAATACCTCAAGCTCCTCATTGGACAAATAGCAGAAGGTTTAGGGCATTGGTTACCCAGGTTTTAGTCTCAATGAATGAAAAGGAATGTCCGACTCTTTTCCTTTCTTCATCCTCCCCTCCCTTGGGGAAATCAGCATTCTGGGTCCTCTGCACAAGCTGACCTCAAACCACTGCAGGTAAACCATTGCTCCCTTTTGTAACCTAGTATTGTCCCAATACTGTTACGTCCCCATAACCTGGCGAGGTGGTATAGGGAATGTCTCATTCTCCTCGGTTATTTCCTACAAGACTCTAAATAACTTTTACCTTTGACAGTCACATTGCTAGTACTTTATCACACACAGCTTGCATAGACCGCAGAGCAAGCTTAGCAGGTTTAGCGAGGTGTTAGGGTTACTTTATTTGCGCACTAACCTGCACAATGAGTACCCTAGGTAAGGCCAAAAAGCCAGATTGGTAGGGACAACCACCCTCCTAATGGGCGAGTCACCCCTAATAGATAGCGTTGGTTTGTATTCCAGTTACGTAGCCAATGACAAATTTGGAAGTAATTTATATATTTGCTAACGATACAAACCTTAGCTATTTATACATACTTGCCCACAAACCCTGTCCCTCCATTAAACTCTTACCTCCAAGCAAAGTGAAGCTCAGTCAAGTGTGTGAGTGAGGGGTGTAGCTAGCTACCCGCCCTAACTAGCGGGATGGGTAGTTAACCCTCATTAATTCTAATGACTCATCCTTTCAGCTTCGCCAAAAGTAATACTCCTAATAAATAGCCAAGGTTTGTATCGTTAGGAAAAATACAAATTGCTTCCAAATTTGTCCTTTTTAAGTCTTTATTAATGCTTTTAGTTACAGTATTCCTTCGCTAAGCATATTGCCACTCATGTTTCACGGCCTCAGTACATTGAGGGGTTTTAAATATATATGTACATGTTCTCAATGTCGTATTTTCTGCTAAATCGTGCAAACCCGCAAGATACGAGAAGGCGTAAATTCCGATAGAAACAGCGACTCGCGACTTTCCCTCCTGTCTCTACTCGTGTGAGATCTTTCACGGCACGCTACTGACTGACAGATTGGAGTCGACCAATGAGAACATGGAGATTTATATCCTGGAAGCTCGATTGGCCATGGAGCACAGCATCACCTCTCATCATTTCATTTGCAGCTTCTCCCGAATGTGCATCAGTTGTATTTACATCACGTTACTGTAACTTATTTTCCTGCATTTAGTTAAGTTTTAGGGGGTTTTTATTCTGAGCCTTACGATGTTCCCCTAACGTACTGCTACTCTTAAGGCTTTTGGTAGAGAGCCTAAGCAGCAAAGGAAGATGCTGACCATAGTTAAAATGGTGGAACTTCTCAACATGTTAAAAAAAGGGAGAAGTTTTGTGGCCATCGAATGCCACTATAACATCTCGCTGACTGTTCTCTACATTAAGAAAGATGAGAAGAATATCAGGAAAACTGCATTGATAGCTTTCAACAGAGTAGTAAGGAGAGCTGTTACTCCCCGCAATAAGATGGTAGCGAGGATGGAATCTTCTTTGGCAGTACTGATTGAAGATTGGTATAAGGAAAACATAAGCTTGATCACCAACAAGATCTGAACAAAGGCAAAGACCTTGTATGACACCCTTGCACCTGATGATGGCAACGACCATATTGATGACGAGGAAGAGCATCGACGACTCACAACCAGGAACATCTCCCCGAAAAAGAAACTAGTTCAATGCCAGCAAGGGTTGGTTAGAAAAGTTTCATAAAAGATTTGGTCAACGTAGTGTCTCGCTCTATGACTAGGCTGCCTGTGCAGATACATCTACAGCCAAAAAACATGTCAAGGAGGAGTTCCCCTGGCTTATCGAGGAAGGTGACTATCTCCCCAAACAAGTTTTTAATATGGACGAGATGGGGTTGTTTTGGAAGAGGATGACGTCTTAAATGTTCTTGTTCAAGGATGAGGTAAGAAGCCCAGACTTCAAGGCACACACAGATAGCGTGACACTCATGATGTGTGGGAATACTGCAGGCTTTGTTTTGAAGCCAGTATTTATTTGTAAGTAAAAACTCACCGTGCCTTGAAATCGAAAAACAAGAATTTCCTGCCCATATATTGGATGAACAATGTTAAAGCATGGATTACTTAAGTCCTCATATACGACCGGTTCCCGGAACCAACGCGTCATCTTTAAGTTAAAATTTATCTAGCTGAAAAGCTCCTTCCATTCGACATTTTGTTAATGGATAGTGTGGGAGACCACGCAACTGATCTGCAGATCTGCATCATGGTTTTACGATAAGAGTTCTTCCCTACAAAAAATGCATTCACCTATTATTATTATCATTATTAAATGCTAAGCTACAACCCTAGTTGGAAAAGCAGGATGCTATAAGCCCAGGGGCCCCAACAAGAAAAGTAGCCCAGTGAGGAAAGGAAAATGAAATATTTTAAGAATAGTAACAATATTAGAATAAATATTTCCTATATAAACTATAAAAACTTCAACAAAACAAGAGTAAGAGAAACTAGATAGAACAGTGCGCGCGAGTGTACCCTCAAGCAAGAGAACTCTAACCCAAGACAGTGGAAGAACATGGTACAGAAGCTATAGCACTACCCAAGACTAGAGAACAATGGATTGATTTTGGAGTGTCCTTCTCCTAGAAGAGCTGCTTACCATAGCTAAAGAGTCTCTTCTATCCTTACCAAGAGGAAAGTAGCCACTGAACAATTACATTGCCGTAGTTAACCCCTTGAGTGAAGAAGAATTGTTTGGTAATCTCAATGATGTCAGGTGTATGAGGACAGGAGAATCTGTAAAGAATAGGCCAGACTATTCGGTGTATGTGTAGGCAAAGGGAAAGAACCGTAACCAGAGAGAAGGATCCAATGTAGTACTATCTGGCCAGTCAAAGGAGCCCTTAACTCTCTAGCGGTAGTATCTCAACGGGCGGCTGGTGCCCTGGCCAACCTACTACCTATAAATCAGTGAATCAAGGTATCATTCATGCCTTCAAGGTGCTCTTCATCTGGACCACCATGGAAGATCTCTTCAGAAGTGTAACTGAGGACAAAGATGATTTCTCATTGAAAGTTTTTTGGTGTAACTACACAATTGCTACGTGTTTAACAATGTTTCAAAGGGTGTTACAGGACATGAAGTCTCAGATGATCAATTCCAGCTGTAAGAAATTGTGACCTCAAGTGGTCCATGGTTACAAGGGCTTCACTTCGATCACTCAGCGGTTGGCAAGGCTGATACAGGAAGTAGGCTTCAAGGACATGACTTAAAGATGTCAACATTCTTATTGACTGCCACCGACAGACGAAGACCTCGTGAAGAAGACAAAGTCAGTAGCGAGTGAGGGAAAGGAAGAAGCAGAAACCCAAGGGTCTGGCCTCACCCTTGAATGTCTTGCATCCTTGTTCAACATGGCTAAAGAATTGCAAAAAAAGGTAGCAAGATTAGGATGATGATATGGTCCAATCTGTGCACTTTTGCCCTCTGATCGACGGGGCCATGTTTGTCTACAAGGCCAATTTGACCAAGAAGAAAATACAGTGGCAGAAACTCCCTATTATCATGTTTCTCTCTCAAAAGAATAAGTTTATTATAAGCAATGGGTGATGGATGCAAGGTATATTAGAAGAGTGTATTTCATTAAGTTCACACCTGAAAATAATTATGATCATTATTTATTTACATTCCATAGACTGACTAAATCCACAGAGCATTTAATGGCTAGATTCATTAAAGGATAGCTGGTTCCTTGTGATGCGCAGTTCCTTTCTAATTAAGGCAAGTGACCCCTGGCAGTCCATAATAATTCCAGTAAGATAATCCGCCAGGCATCATGATTGGGGCCAAAAAAAAAATCTTGTCTATTGCCTTAAACCTAATCAGTCACCCTGCTGCCAGTGACTTCATCAAGATTTAGGGGGTCATTTCCTCCACACCCAAAAGTTCCGAGTCCCTTTGCGTCAATAGGCGTAGGAGAAGAGGATGATATATTAACTAGGAAAGTTCACCAGGTAATATTTCTAAAGTTAAAAAGTACATTTATTGATAAATATGGGAGAAAAACAAAATTAAGTGCAAGAAAGAAAACTAACCTGAACGGCATAGTGGTGACAAAAAATCTTCAATGCCTGTAGTGGCACCTCACAAAGTAGTCTTTTACTCTATACTAAATAAAATTTGTTGGGGCAGAAAATGTAAAATGTTTAAGGTGGATAGATAGTCTATAACCCTTGATGAATATCAATATAATCTTAATAAAGGTAGAAATTCCTGTTTACGAATTAGCAAGTGTAAGAAGAATGAAGAAAGAATTATACAGCAGAATATAAAAAAAAGGTAAGGAAAGATACAATAAAAATCTGGTCCACATTTTATTGGCTCAAACAAACATCATTTTTTTCTTATCTAAGCTATATTACAGTCATCATGATAGAAAACATCACACAGAACATTTATACAATTACTCGGCCATTCATGAGTCTCAAATGAGTAAAAAGACAAATGACAAATATGATTTCTCTGTGACTGATGCCCCAACGTCCTAGGTACTTTATGAACTGGAATTACCTTGAATGTTAGATGCCCGAGTCACAAAGTAAAAAAAATTGTCTTGTATTTGACTTCTTTATCACTAACAAAGGCAGCGTGCAAGATGCCATCCATGGGCGGACATACGTTCAAAACGCAGTTTTAGATGAAATTTGAACACCGTAAAATGCTCTCCAAAATAACTTTACAAAATAAGCATTGATACAGAAGGGGCAAATGCAAATATGTAAAAAGGTATATACAAAGGTTATAAAGAAAAATGAAGCCCCTTCGAATCGTGCAGCGGTGATTTATCGTGACGTTGCGCAACTGTGTTTCAAATGGACGTCCCTCATCAGATACACATGATACAACACCCTCCTAAGTAAGATTTGGCACAAATTTCTTTTTAAAAATTGCACATTTGAAAATTTGACTAGAAAATAGAAACATCTGTGGTAGCAGTAATAGCAGTGAACTGGATGGGTGAGCTTTAAGGCTTTCTCCTTGCGTAGTAAGATTCATAATAAAAAATAACGAATTATACATATCTGCTATTACCCAGTAACACCCTATTTCTCAATACAGTAATCAGTATCAGATATTTTTTCATTCTTTTAAGAGTTAGCCAATCATCCACAACTTTGATCTCGCAGAGATTAATTTGTCAGAATATTAGGTACAATAAGTATGTGAAAAAGTTTTAAGAGGCAAAAGTTTAAAATATAGATGATTTAAAAAAAAATTAACATACATGCTGGACGAAATATGCATGACATAACTTTTCAGCTGCTCTTTAGTTGTAACTGAAGAGCAAAGCATTAGGTAGAGTATTCTTAATTTACTTTCATTACTGCGCGCAAACTGAATTTGTATCACTTAAATATTTATGCAATTGAATTTTTATTTCGTTTATGGCTAGTTTCGTCCAATATGCCTCATTTATTTTACTGTAATAATGATTAAAATCTTGAAGTCGACTTTTAAAAAGTGCAAGAATCTCCTAGACGTTTACTCTTTCTAAAAATTGTCAAATCTGTATAACACGAAATAATTTGACTCTCTAATATTCTCTGCCGCAGTGAATAAAGCATAAAGCATGATGAAGCTCAAAGAGATCCTGACATGTAAAGTACAAAATTTAAAACTTGTACGTTCTTTGATTTCATAGTAGCATAAAAACTTCTCTGGGGGCAATGGATGTTAGATATGTATCTCTCTCTCTCCCTTTCTTTATTCTCATAACTTTGGTGATGAAAATCATACAAGTGGTTCCATGTACTGTACAAAGATTTTGAAGCAACCTGTGCTATTTCTTTACAAGGAACAAAAACATAAATAAAATTAAATATACTTAAGGTAATTATTATTCAGAATGTCATTCCCTTTATCAGTGCTCTTAATCATCTTCGACGAGACCTGCAGACGGCATTGTAGGGATGTGGTTTTGTCGACTTAAGTGGTTAGGAAAATTTGTTTGTTGCAAAAGCAATCTAAGATTAGGGGAAAGTAAGTAAATGTTAATACCAGCGTAGTTTTCCAGAAAATGAATAGAAAGATGGATACAAAAAAAGCTATTTCAGTAGAAGTGTTTCTTCACATTATTTTGCCAAGTCAACTACATTTTTTTTTCAATCAAGAACCAACATCATCCAATAGTTATTCCATCAAGTATTCCCCATACTAAAAAAACAAACACTTATTATGTACAAATGCATCCATGATTCCACAGAAACTAAAATCCTAACAAATCATTCAGGCATTCTTTACTACACTTTTGAAAGAGAATGACATATCCAAATAAATTCTTATAATTTATATCGAAAATACTAATAAAACTTTCCTTTACAAATGTACATACACTTAAAATTTCGTTTGTTGAAATATGGATCAAGTTCATGTTCAGTGATTGTGCCTCAAATGATGACAACAAAAAACCAGGTCTGAAGGAGGACTGGATAAAAACATAGGGCCTTAACAACACAGCATTATAAAACTTTGTAATATGGATGTAAGTGTACAGTAATTTCCCAAACAAGATAACGAGACACATCAGCTGAACAGAAAAGAAAACGGTCAAGATGATTTAGATCTTGCTTACTATGTATGCATAAAAATATATATATATAATCTGTTCATTCCTGTCTCCTTTTATTTGATAAAAAGATTTCCAGTAACACTCACACTCACACTCGCTCCCTTTCTCTCAAGATAACATTTATATGAGGTATGATTCAGGGAATAAAATTTCATTTTTCTCAACTTATACAGCAACCAACTTTGGCCTGTGACAACTCATTCTTGACGTACTTTTCAGAATGGAAATACACTTATTCTAGATGCCAAAAGGACTTTCAGTGTAACAGCATCACATGATTAGTTTCTTTCTCCTATATTCACCTCAATTATGCTGTAAATTCAAGAACTCTACTGAAATGTGATCAAAACAGACTATCATTAGAAGAGCAAATGCACTGTAGTAAAATATCAATTTCTGCAGAGCTAGTCAAGTTGAAAATATATATTAAAGGATGAGGATTAGTATCAAAGACATGAGCAGAATGCAATAAATGACATATTACAATGAACTTAATGTAAAATGGTTGTCTTCCAGATGAAAGCAGGAGCATCGACAATGACACTCGAGGGTGTCCAACTGTATCGGAAACTTAATCAATCACCTTCATAATCATTCTCCGTCGGAGGTTAGTGTTATGGTTTTTGTGTTTTGTGCGTGAAAACTTCAAGGCATACACATTTCCAGAATGTGTAATAGATGATAGAAAATAGGATTATGGTTTCAGCATTTATCAAACTGCAGGGTAATCATAGGTAGACAGTATATTTAAGAGCATTTGTAATCAAAGAAAACATCAGAATTTGAAAATTCCCATTTCCATGTACAGTTTGTATAAATTTTAAGGTTACGGCAGCTTAATTGCATATGACAGTCAAAAGATTTTTTTTTCTCGGTGGTGATGAAATATTATTAACCAAACTCTTAGAATTGGGTAAGAATTATCATTGTACTGTATTTCCAGCATAAAAAGTAAATAACTACATTATTTGTTTTTTCATTTGCTTTTTTAGAAAAATATGGCATATACAAAAATGTACATATATATTTATGAGATTTTTCTGCTTCTGCTATTTTGACACCACTGGATATGGCACCCCGGGAGAGGGCCAGCTTGTGTTTGGCTGGTATTGTCACGGTCACCACTCGGGTATTAAAAGAAGTTTCTTCCTGTGGTTCTGTCATGACTCTATTATTGATGTTATCCATCCCAAATCTTTAAAATCATTCTTGAATATATTGCGCATTGAAGAATGATTATTTGCAATGGTTCACTTCACTTCCCTCTGATATCAAATGAATGTTTTACATTATGAGCAATGACTAAAAACTGACTAGGAATTTTTAAAGTGTTAAAACATCTGAAGCTACTCTAAAATGTGCTTGAAAGACACTAAATGCATTAACATTTCTCTGATTGCCTTTTATCATTTTTTTAACATATGCTCCAGGGAGCCAAGCTTTATGAATCCGTGAAAATTGTCGAGTAATGAGGTTTTTTGCTGAATGAGCATTTCCAGTTAACCTAATCCACAAATGAACCCCGAGATTCAGAACAACACTTGAATCATTTATGATTTGATGCATACAGTTATGTTTATTTTAGTCAAAAGTTTCAAGAAATAAAATTCTGCTCGCTGCAAACAACCCCTCTTACACTGTTATTATAAACCTATGGCAGTTTTTCTAAAAACTAAAAAACATGTCGTACCAAACTTAAACAACAAGTTCATAATATTATCTCTCTTAAGAAAAATACACCAAGTTTCTAATCTGGTCTAATACTATCTCTGGTATTGCTTAATGATGTGACTTGATGAAAGGCAGAGCCTTGAAAAGTTACTTTCTTAAATTTATCCCAATGACTGTTACACTTTTGAGTTGAGAATTGGTAATTTAGTTAACTTTACAAAGAAAGGGCGCGTGAACAAGAAAAGTATTTAATTTCATGAAATATTTTTAATAATCTAAATCTGAGAAATAAGTAGCAGATATTCTGAAAAACTGCATAACAATCTGCTCGAAGGAAATATAAACATGCTAAGTATGTATTGAAGGCTCCACCTGCTTCGGTCAGACCACATCTCGGTCCACAAAAGTTGCTAGGAAGTTTCGTAATTTACATCTTTGCTCTAATAAGACAACCTAAAGTCAGCCAACTTTGATCCATCTGTCTATGGAGTATTCTAAGGCTGCCAACCATCTGGAAGAGAAGTTTCCATAAATAAGTGAAGTAATTTCATCAGGGTTAAAAACATTTAGGGATAAATAAAACATCATTTCAGTCAACTTGCCCAATTAGAGTATTCATTAGCCTGCAGTATATCTTGAAGTAAAGTTTTGATGAACAGATATTAAAGTTTTTCCTGAGTATTGTCTATCTCTGCTTCTGCTGTCCCTTTAGTAGTAGCTGTTGATGGCCTGTAGGAAGTGCTGTTACTCTCACCATACATCACTTCAATTTTTTGTTCATTAAATAGAGCAATTTTCTGTATGTATAAAGTTTCTGAGGGCTTGTATGAAATTGGAATATTTACTAGCCGTCAGCTTGAGATATATGGTTTGTTCTCGGCTTCTTCCATAGTTGGTTGTTTTTCTAGTGCTCAATAGCATGCTTGTCCTGTATAGGCAAATGCTGTGATAAATTAAAGACTTTTGTCAGTTGCAGATATGACACCTATGTTGAATATAGGCATAGAAGAGAGAAAGAATGCCATGAAATGTTGAAACTGTAGTATTAAATCAGCTTCTATTTAAATGTCTGGTGAATTATGTTTGATATAAGTTACCTTACCCAATTCTGCATGACTTCATCCTCTTAGCATTCTCTCAAGATAGCCAAGAACCTTTCCATTAAGATTCGCCATGAACAAATTCCCAGATTAGGTTTTCCCTCATGAGGTTTCTTATCATTATTCCTCCATCTATAATTCATAAGATTGAGTTTATTCAAGGTAATTTGCCACATTTTCCTGTAGTACAGCCACTAGATTACACTGAAGGGGTGTACTCACCAGACCCAACCCTCTAGCAAATGCATGATGTTTAACAGGGATCTAAACTTTTAAGCCTTCCCAAACTTTGCTCTGATTTGAAAGGTCACCTTCGAGTGCTAGGAAGGTCCATAGGGTTTGGAGAAATTGTACTCCTTCTCCATGGATATACAGTATTAATAAGTTATGTTTTCATTTTTATATTAATGAGTAAAATCAAGGCTTAATAACTCAACCAATAATAAATGATGTTACAAGTGGTTTATATATCATAGAGACTGTAATGACTATTGGAGCAGGGCTTGATACCTTATAAACTGGCCTACCTGCTTGCAATGGTGTTCAATATACATAGAATAATGATCCATTATAGGTAAGCTAGAGAGAGTACTATTCTTCTCCTTTCAATGTGGGTGAAAGGACTTGCCAAGATTTCAGTTTCCTTGGAGTTCCTGGTACGAAACTCCAAGGTCTCATCTGGTGAGCAGTACAGTATTGGACTTGGCAGTAAAGGGGTAAGGTGGAGGGATCGTGGTGGACCAAGCCCTTTCCAAGGTGTAAACTTGAGTCAGATGATGATTTAGATCCTGAAGAAGAGGCAGCCTTACACTGGGAGGGCCCTAAGAGGAGACTTAGTCTTCCCCAAGTGACAACCTTTAGGGGCTGCTCCCTATAACGAGTCAGAAATACTTCTGGGGATGCTACATAATTTTCCCATGCCCCTCCAGTTTGTAGCAAAGTTTCCATAGGATGAAAATAGGCAGCAACATCATAATCCTACTGCTCAGGTAGAGACCCTAATCCTATAACTTTGGGATTTTTTCAGAGGATAAGAGAAACTGGAAGCAAACCATGGGAAGTTGGGGTGCTGGTCAGTCTCGGAGGTAAAGGAACTCTAGAAGGAATGTCCTCAGGCTGGGATCACCTTAATCATTTTCAGGAACAGAATTTTCTTTCGGTCGAGACAGACCATTATTCCAAAAGGTCTAAGTTAGCCGTGGATTTTCTAACTTCCCTGAGAGAAGAGCGATCTTCAGCCTATCTTTCTCTCTCAACAAACACATCGGTTGTGACTTGTTAGAGATGACGACCATTACAGATGACTGCCATTAAGTACGAGGGCCTTGAACCTATACTATAGATCCAAAAAATTATTATTAGCCCTAGTGGTTAACAAAACTCGGAAAGTCAGTGATAAAATCCATTCAGTTGCTGGAAGTCGAGGTTATAGCCTATCTGGAGAACTGACAGACAGTAGAATTCTGGTGTCAGGTACACAGTTTGATTCTTGCAAGGTTTCCAGATAACTTTCACAAAATCAACAGTATTCAAGGATACCTCATTGATTAAGTCCAATGCAATCTATCTAGGTGAAATAAGCCACGCCCACCTTGTAACATCATGACATGCTTCCACAACTCATGAGAGTTCCCGCTCAGCGCAAGCAAGACTTATGTTGTTCAACACAAATTCCAGTACAATTTGGCTTTTAATTATAATTCCTACAATTATCTAGCACAAAACCATAACACTTGTATTTATAAGTAAAGTTAAAGCTATCGAAAATACACTTTTCGGAATGTAAACTGACGGAAGCAAAACAAACGTCAATAATAAGGAGCACACACAAACAACTTTAGCCGTTTTATTAAAATCCAAATCTTTATCCTGTGTGTGTGTAGCTAACCAACGAGAATAACAACAGGCTAAGTCCATCAGTGGGAGAGAAAGCGTAATAGCAGCGAGTCCCATGGGAATAGAAGATCATGGGAAGAAAAACAAAAGAATAATAAGTCAGAAATAAGGACATAAAATATCCCTAGGTAAAAGCTTAAGATATAGGAATAGCAATAGAATAAAGTATTAGCTAAGTAGAAGAGCTAATAAGTTAAAGGACCAAAGGAATAAAAGCTGGAGAGAAAAGTGAAAGAAAAAAAAACAGTTGGATTTGAATGCTGCAATAGAGAGGTGTTGGGTGTAGGGGTGGACGGGTGGGCTGGAGAGGAGGAGAGAAGTGATGGCAGGTGTTAAGAGGATTATGAATTACGAGGCACAAGAACAACAGGCTTGGGAGCAAGAAGGGCAGCAGAGGAGAAGCAGATATGTTCAGGAAAGGATTTGGTAAGGAAAATTACAAGGAAAAGACAATAAAAGGAATCAGTGAAAACAATGACAAGAAGCAGGAAGGTGCTCAGGTGAGCAATAAATGAAGTGAACGATGAATTACCGAAATGTGGGGAGCAAAATGCGAAGCATAGGAAACGGAGGTCGAAGCATTATGAAATATTAGCACTTGATTATGTGAAAAGCATAATGGAATAAAAGGGAATAGATGATTCTAGTTATAAAATAAATAATGTGTGAATGAGAGAGTTTTTAAGAGAATTTACAGAGAACTGGTGATAAAAAGGGGAACAAGAAAAGGAATAGACATGAAAATACATGCAACTAAAGGGTGGGTGGGATGCTGGAGGAGACACTGGCAAGAGGGGGGAGATAGACTGCCAAATTCTACCATAAAATTGGCTAAAATCCTGGCTATATATTCCAAAAATAATTGTGTATTTTTGATAGTTTTAACTTTAGTTATAGATACCACTCTATGTTTTTGCAACAGATAATTGCAGGAATGAGTGAAGAAAGAAGTAAAAAGCCAAAATCTACTGGAACTTTTGTTGAACAACATAAGTGCTGCATGCACTGAGCGAGAACTCTCATGAGTGGTGGAAGTATGCCATGATTTCATAAGGTGGGCATGGTCTATTCTGTTTGATGACATTACAATTGGTCTTCCTTGGAGTGCTGTACTTGGTCAAAAAACACTCTTGAGCTAGCCAAAAAAATCTCGGCAAAGAATATTGTGCAAGGTCAATTTTGCTTTTTGGAGTTCTTTTCTCCTCTAGGCAGCAACAAAAAAAGGTCTTTGGCCTGCAGCATTCTTCAATAGTCCACAAAGTTTTGAAGAACTGGTTGAAAAACCCAATTGGATGTGGAAAAGAGCAGCTGAAAAGAGTTTGGAGACAACCGACCCCAATTACACAGTTACGGCAACAGAAGTCGCAGATCTTGAACCTTTCAAAAGTACTTCCCTGTGTCTGTCCTCTTGGTCCTATTCCTGATTTTTATGATCCTTCACACAGATCCTCCCTAGTTGGGAAGGGAAGTAACTTAGAGAAGACCCATGTATTTGGGAAATGCTCCCCTCAGTTTGCAGCATTATACAAATAATAAGTGTTTGACCTTGTGGCAATGTAGGCAATCTGTATCATTATTTAGTTGTGTATTGAAGTGTAAATTTAGTTCTGTATCGAAGTGTAAATTTATGATCATCAGCATGCTATGCACCTTGTGTTTTCCTTCCCTTTTAAAAGTTGGAATTTCTTTTAAGTTAATTGTGATGCCCAATGAAAATATAGTCCATTATTTTTATTATTTTTATCTTTTTTCTAACAAGTTATTCACTTAGCATAAGTAGAAGAGTGTTTTTGGTCCCATTGTTACAGCTAAGGATGTTAAAAGTTTAGTTTATAGAAATTCAGCTTCATCTTTCATTAAATGTTGAGCTCCGGGGAAAAATAAGGGTACCAAACTGTTGTCTCATATTTAGTTAAAATCAAGTTTAACTACATTTTCTGCAATGTTCCTTTTATTAGGAACCTTGCCAAGATACCCATTTGTATGAATCACATTTTTTTCCCTTTATACAGTACCATACTTTTCAAGAGAAGCCTCAACTAGGCCAGGACAGACGGTGAAAATTAAATTGGATTTAAGAAATCTTGGAAGAATTGTTTTTAGTGTCTATGCTACTATGCTTGGTGATAGTGGCAGTACCTTCTACAGGTCAGGCGAAGACACTAAACTGGGATAGCATGTAAAGTAACAGAATATGCTCAGGAAAAATTCTTTACCTTTTAGGTTTTGTTTATAGTAACTTTGGTTAAAAAATGTTTGCTGATGAATATTTTGTTGGTAGGACCAGTTGAAAATTAATTTTTTTGGGCTCAGCCATGTCGTCCTGATGGAAGGTTCCTTTAGGCAGCTTTCTAAGGGATATTTGGCTACAGTGATACTCCCAGAGAATTGACCACAGGTCTCCAGAATTCTAACTCCTGGCGTGAGTATCCTTAATATAACTCTTAAGGATATCGCATAATATCAGGGAACGTATTTCTTGATACGACACATAGCAATCTTTACCCCGAATAGAGTTTTCGCTTTGAGGGGGAAGAGTGGCGAAATTGAAGGGGAGTCGTTATCAAGGTTACCCGGTGGATCCCCTCCCGGTACCACCCCGGCGAACTATTCCTTTTGTAGTAGCGAATTAAGCACGGTGTTTCTCCCACTCGCTCTTGGTATTGTTACTATCATAAAGGATTATTACAATGCAATCTCCAGCATCTTCATCCTCTGGAAAGTTGAGTATCTAATCTTTCCTGTGTATAATTTTTGGCTCCCTTCTCACAGTTAAATTAGCATAATTTAGATGTGTTTAGTGGAGTAGAGCCAGCACCGGAGGCAACCATTTTGGACTGCTGTCGTACGCCATAAATGCTTTATTTACTTAGTAGTATGACGTTCCCAGTATTTAGCTATAATGATATTCTAGCTATTTAGGCAAATTATACTAGTGAAGACAAGATTTACACACGTAATATTTCCTCTTCTGATAATACGTTTCGATCGTATACGTTAGGGCCTCGGTGGTATTAGCGTAGCCGAGATCCCGACTCGAGTTAGGCTAGCCTAACGTGTGTTAGTATACTTTAGTAACATTATCCCCGTTTATCCTCTCCCATAGTTTTATTAATTCGATCGGAGATATTATATCTCCTAGAATTACGATCATAATTCGATATTCGTCTCTTTTAGAGAAATGAGGAAAAACCCTTCCTTCCCCCTGAGTGCCGCCACCAGGCGGCAACCCTATCTTTTGTCTTGCCATAGAGTAGTGTACTCCGGCTTGACTGAGATAATGTTTCTGTCCACCCTCTTTGCCGGTGAGTATCCTGGCTTTGAAATACGACAGTAACTCAGGGTATTCAGTCTTGTTGCCGGCAACGCTACCGTTAGGGGATTAGTCATTCCTCTCCTGGTTACACCGTTGCCGGCATAGGAAGCACGGCTTCCCTACTCCACAACTGAAAGTGGTAGTACAATTGGTCCCACCTTTCTCCCTTGTGGACTAAAAGACATGTCTTATATCCGGCAATGTCTTAGGCTAAGGAATCGCTATTCCTCTGCTTGATTTGCAGCCGAAAGTAGGAGGCATACCTGCCGCCTTCTTTCTATGCAAATTATAGGACCCTTTCCCTTCCCCCTTCTGTCCTTTAGTGACGGGCTAGCCGTCACGACCCCTGTGGCCGGTATTCTACAATCACTCCGCTTGCCGGGCTGATTACAATGCCGGCCGGGCTCCTACAAAAGCGGTTAGATTGCCGCTTGACCTTCCCCCAAACGAAAGCAAGGCTCCGGGGAAAGGTTATGCCGGCCATGACGGCTGCCGGTGAGAGACCCATAACAACTTTGAATATTCTTCAGACCTTCCTTGGACTGCAATCCACAAACCCTGTAACCGGCAGTGCAGCCGGCAACAGATATTGTGGCTGGATGGAAGCTAAAATTATTACATTCTCTTCCCTTCCATTTGAATCCTCATTCTGGAAAGAAGGCAGTAGAGACAGTAGTCCCTACAACCCTAATTACTGTACTAAACTATAATAATACGGTAGTCCTTCTCTCCATTCTTTCTCTCTCTCTGCCGGCTAGTGCCACCAGGTACTAGCCTAGCCCGGTAGTATACCAGCAGAACTACAGTATAAGATTATATAGTAGCCAGTATTCCTGCAGTATATCAAATACAGCAGTTAAAAAACTACAGTATGTAACATACAGTAGTATGATTTTTCAACATACTCTGTGTATCCTTTCACAGTCCATTGTTGAGACCGCTAAGCAAATGTTGAGGTGAAGCATTCCTTCAACATTCTGATGTATCCTAGATCATCAGAACCCAAAATTTTTACCCTACAGTATTAATATTTCACTTCTGGGGGAGTTAGTGATTGTATACAGCTCTAAGTACTAGAGCTATTCCACCCTGTATTTCCCTAATAAGGAAATTTTAAAATATTAATATTGAGGAAGGTCACAGCAATTGCCTGGACAGGAAACACAGATATGTGTCTTTCCTATTTCCTTTCTAGCTTACTATCCTAAGCTATAATTATAATAGTAATGATTACTATTTAATGCATGTGAATATATTTATCAGTATGATAAATTACCCCAAACTCAATTCACTCTTTCTTTCCTTACAGGAGGAGGCTAAGGTGAAGTGCGCAGTTATGTACTGCAACCACAAAAGCAGGGATTTTTGTGGCCACAAGATGTGCAGGTCTCATGGCCCCTGCTCCATCGCAACTGTAACCCTGAGGTAATGGGATCCGAAGGGTTGCACCGTCTGCTCGGCCTTGATGTCCGATGGTTTCGGTGATCCCAAGACGGCGGAGTCGAGGGATACTGCGAGTGAAACCCTTCGAAGGTGGGTAAGACGGTTCCAGAAGAACTCTCCGGGACCCTAACTACCAAGCGAAACGATGAGAAGCCTTCTGTTCCCTTAGGCGACATCTGACGCGGTGGTGCCTCAGGCACAGGTCAAGCCTCCCTTCATACAACTGACAATAAAGGCCGACATTAACAAGGCATTAGAAGGCATGGACATCCATCAGGAAAGGATGTCAGAGGTGTCCTCGGACACCGAAAAGCATCTTCTTCAAGAAGACCCTGAAAAATAGGTGGCCCAGCCACCCGAGGAGGAAGAAGGATCTGTATCGACAGTGACGGAAGACCCTCTATTGTCTGTGAGGACATATCAACCTGTGCCGTCAACTTCTTCGGCCCCAACCCCTCAACCGGACTCGCTGTTATCCAAGGGCGAAGCCCTCATGGCACAGATCCAAATGATGATGGAAACAATGCGCAAGGAACAGCAAGAGATGAGAAGGGAAGTCAGGGAAGCACACCGCTCAGCCACTTTTAGCGGCTCCCACAAGCGGGTCAAAGTCTCTTACCTCCCCCAATGCTCCGAAACCAACCCCTGGAGGTATGCGGAGTTCATGCCCATGATGAATGGGAAACTCTACATCTCTGAGAAGATGTGGGCCATACCTCTCGACGATCTCCAATTCTGGCCGAACATTTCGGCTTACCCGGAATGCTTCGTGAGGTTGAAGAACAAACCTGCATCTAAAGAAGAGACGGAACCTAAGGAGGTCATGACGAGTAGCCTGAAGAAAGCCGGCTATACGAATTTGGAAGTTTCTGCTTTGAACAAGAGGGATCCTACCTTCCTTGCTCCTTCCTCCAGAGCTTTTCCCTTTATGGCTAAAGCTCTCTACTGCGTGATAAAAGTAGTTGATGCGGGCAAAACATGCCCTGCGCTAGAGGAATGTAAACCATTGTTTCTAGCCCTGCCTACCGGCGAGAAAGATTGGAACGAGGTGCATCTAACCTTCTCGGTCTCGAAATTAGATCCAGATATTGCAGGATAGCAGTTCAACGAGAACCTTCCGAAGTTGTCGGACTTTCTTCTGCGAAGGGAACAGGAGACAAAAGAGAGACTAGCCACCTCTCTGTCTCTCCAGAACTGTATGGAGATGTGCACAGGCATCTCAAGTACCCCAGATATGTACACGGTCCTAGCCAAGATGCACATGGCTACCCTAGTAAAGGACATGTACGCTTTCATGAAGGCCAGGAGGGCCTGTAGAGAGTACGTGTTTGCCAATGCAATGGTCAAACACGAGCCCAGGAAGTTGATTACTTCATGTATCTGGGGCAAGGACCTCTTCCCAAAGGAAGCAGTCCAAGAGGTAGTTGCTAAAGCCGCCACGGAGAATAGGAACTTTCTCTAAAAGTGTGGCATGTCTTCCAAGAGGAAATCATCCTCTGACGCTGGTCCCCAAACAAAGAACAGGAAGACGAAGAAGCCACGAGTGCCACATAGACCTGCACAGCATCCCACAGTTACCACGACCACAGTGCCCCAAATGGTTGCCCAGCCACAAACCACATTCCAAATGGTGCCTCAGCAGTTAGTAGCTCAGTCACCAGCCTTTAACCCAGGCTTTGAGAGGCACACCACTACCTTTCGCCCTAAAGGTAGAGGATCTAGAAGAGGCTCCTCAAGAAACCCCTCAAGGGGTAGAGGAGGACGTTGTCAGGGTAACAAACCCTCCAGATCATCTAAGCAATGAGATGCTCTAGGTAGGAGGAAGACTCTTCCACTTTCGGGACCATTGGACCTTCGATCCCTGGGCCCACAGCCTAATCAAGAATGGACTAGGGTGAAAATGGAACAAAACTCCATTTTCCTTTCCTCAATTCTTCCAACACTCCACCCCCTTATTGGAAGAATATACCTTAGAACTCTTGAACAAAAAGGTCATAAGGAAAGCAAAGTCCATCAAATTCCAGGGAAGGCTGTTTAGTGTTCCCAAGAAAAACTAGGACAAACTCCGAGTCATTCTAGACTTGTCTACACTCGAGAAGTTTATCGAGAACAACAAGTTCCGGATGTTAACCTTACAACACATAAGGACCCTGTTACCGAAAGGGGCGTACACAGTCTCAATAGACCTGGCAGATGCTTACTGGCACCTTCCAGTCAGCCGCCCCCTCTCCTCCTACCTAGGATTCAAGCTACAGAAGACAAAGTATGTCTTCACAGCCATGCCCTTTGGACTAAACATAGCCCCAAGGATGTTCACAAAACATGCGGACACAGTCGTACAGCAGCTACGCTTACAAGGCATTCAGGTAGTAGCATACCTGGACAACTAAGTAGTGAGGGCAGCATCCAAGACTGCTTGTCTGCAGGCAGCCACAAAGGTGGTCCAGTTCCTGGACCATCTGGGCTTCAAGATCAACTACAAGAAGTCTTGCTTCTCTCCAGCTCAAGAGTTTCAATGGTTAGGAATCCATTGGAACTTGCAGTCACACCGCCTCTCCATTCCACCGAAGAAGAGGAGAGAGATTGCGGGTTCTGTCAAGAGACTACTGAAATCCAACAAGATTTCAAGACGCCAACAGGAAAGAGTACTGGGCTCTCTCCAGTTCGCAGCAGTAACAGACCCAGTGCTGAAAGCACAACTGAAGGATGTGTCAGGAGTCTGGAGAAGATACGCATCAAACGCTCGAAAAGATCAACAGAGATCGACACCAACCTTACTGCGATTGCTTCTGAAACCGTGGTCAAAGGTCGAGAGCCTAGCAAGGACAATTCCCTTACAACCACCTCAACCGTCAGTAGTCATCCATACAGATGCCTCACCGGAAGGATGGGGAGGTCATTCCCATCAAAGGAAAGTACAAGGGAACTGGTCACACCAGTTCAAGACCTTTCACATGCATTCTGGAAGCCATGGCAGTCTTCCTAATGTTGAAGAAACTATCCCCTCACAGATCAGCCCACGTCAAGTTGGTATTGGACAGCGAGGTGATAGTGAAATGTCTGAACCGACAAGGCTCTAGATCGCCCTACATCAATCACGTGATGTTGGCCATCTTTCGCTTGGCAAGAAAGAAAAGATGGCATTTATCAGCAGTTTACCTACAAGGGTTCCGCAATTTGACAGCGGACACTATCCAGGCGAAAGCCAATAGAGTCAGCATGGTCCCTAGACGCAAATTCATTCTTCTTCATCTTGGAAAAAGTCCCGGAACTGCAGATCGACCTCTTCGCAACGAGTGACAAGAAACTACCTCGATATGTGGCCCCATACGAGGACCCTCGGGCAGAAGCGAAGGACGCTATGTCCCTCGATTGGAACATGGAATCATATCTATCTGTTCCCTCCAACAAATCTGCTGAAGGGCCTCAACAAGCTGAGATCCTTCAAGGGGACAGCAGCAGTAGTGGCCCCTAAATGGCCCCAGAGCAATTGGTTCCCTCTAGTGATAGAACTGAAGCTGAGGCTGTTTCCTTTACCAAACCCAGTTCTATCCAAACTGGTTCAGAAGTTGACTGTCTACGCTTCATCATTGAGAACCCAAAACCTACATCTCATGATTTTCTTGCCTTACCAGCCAAGAAAAGGTTTGGGATCTCAAAAGACCCCATCGACTTTATAGAAGAATACAAGTCAAAGTCAACCAAAAGACAATATGAATCGTCTTGGAAGAAGTGGGTCTCCTTTGTCAAAGAAAACAGGCTGGCAGAAATCTCGATAGACTTCTGCCTTTCCTTCTTCATCCACCTTCATAAGCAAGGCCTGGCTTCCACCACGATAACTATGTGCAAGTTAGCTTTGAACTAGACCTCTTCTCTATGCCTTCCAGGTGGACCTGTCACACGAAATCTTCAATAAGATTCAGAAAGCATGTGCTAAACTTAAACCAGCAACCCCTCCAAAGCCCATATCATGGTCCTTGGACAAAGTCTTGCACTACGCTTCAAACTTGAACAACGAAGATTGTTCCCTAAAGGATCTACCGCAGAAGAGGGAGAATTGAATCTCTTTCCCGATCCTACCTTTCTCGCCAAAAACGAGCTACCCACCAAAAGGTGGGGTCCTTGGAGAATCTGCCCTCTGAAGGAAGATGTGTCTCTATGTCCAGTAGAGAGTCTTAAGGTCTATCTTCGAAGAACTTCAGACTTCAAGGAAGGACAGCTCTTCCTAAGCGAAACCTCAGGATCAAACTTATCCCTAAAACAACCGAGGGCAAAACTCACCTACTTTATTCCCAGAGCGGATCCTGACAGTACATCCGCAGGTCACGATCCGAGAAAAATTGCTTACTCACTGAACTTCTTTCAGCATACGGACTTTGATAGACTTCGTTCATATACTGGTTGGAAATCCTCTAGTCTTCTATAAACATTTACGCGAAGTAAGTGCATGAAATAAAACACTTTGTGGTGGCGGCAGGTAGTGTTATAAAACTTGTCATCTAGTACTGCGATGAACAGTGAACTGTTTGGGACTTAACAGTATATGGGGTGAACAGGTATTAGCATCTTTTAGTGTAATACCCGTTAGTGGATATCACTGTAGTGAATCTCGGACTGTTCTATATAGGTGTAGAATCTAACCAATAACACCAGTGCTGTGTGAACATTCGTAAAGTGTTAAAATATATCCAACATCTAAGTGAAATCAATCTAATAATTTCACAATACTGAGTGGCACCTGTGATTAACCCATATATGTATTTCTTCCCTTACAGGTCACAAATATATATTTACCTTGAAGATGTTGAATTGTTAACAGATTCTATTTATAATACATTCATTGTTGTATTTACTTTTGTCTATACAAATAAATACATGAAATGTATTTGCGTCTTATTCGCCCTACATGAAATCGAATAAATATTCCAGAGCCTTTTATTTTTCCTAAAAATAAAGATACTTGTCAGCATACCTTTGTAAGAACAACCTGGTGATCACTAAAAAGTTCCACCTTGTACCTACGAAATACAACTTTGACGCTTTATAGTCGGTATCGACAATTTCACTGCAGGGGGCAGGAAGCCCAAGTTAGTTCCAAACTTAGTGGATATGAAAAATAACGGTAATGTCATATACAGTATATATTTGGCCTGGGAGACCATATAAAGAATTGAGTCAAAGTAAAGGCACTTATACAAACCCACAGATATAGAACTTTCAAGTATTTCTCTGGTAAACTTCCATCAGGACAACATGGCTGAGCCCAAAAAACGGATTTTGAGCAAAGCAAAAAATCTATTTTTGGGTGATATGGCCATGTCGTCCTGATGGATCCTCCCTCCTTTCTAAAAAGGAGTATACATCTATGTAACAAAGTCCCCACCCGAAACTACTCTATCTGCGGCTATCCATGCTTAATTGCAACAAAGAACAGTTCGACGGGGTGGTACCAGGAGGGGATCCACCAGGTAACCTTGATAACAGCTCCCCTTCAATTTCGCCACTCTTGCCCCTCAAAGCGAAAACTCTATTCAGGGTGAAGATTGCTATGTGTCGTATCAAGAAATACGTCCCCTGATATTATGCGATATCCTTAAGAGTTATATTAAGGATACTCGCGCCAGGAGTTAGAATTCTGGAGACCTGTGGTCAATTCTCTGGGAGTATCACTGTAGCCAAATATCCCTTAGAAAGCTGCCCAAAGAAGCCTTCCATCAGGACGACATGGCCATATCGCCCAAAAAATAGATTTTTCGCTTTGCTCAAAATCCGTTTTATAAAAATTTGCTTTGTTATTCAAAATACAGTAGTAGATAAATGAATATTGTATAATGAAGTTAGCATTGCTTATCATTAATCTATAAATGTGTAGCAAATTTTATACATTCAGTAAAATATTCAATTATAAAAATTTCATACTGTGCTTGAAACACATGGATATCTGTGGCTTTGGCTTCTTGGGAATTTTTGTAAAAATACAAGGCACAAAGCTTCTCGGGTATGAGTTTAATAAAAATGCAAGTCTTAGTATTCTTCATGCACACATTACTCTTAATATTTCGACAACCATCAACATTATTTAAATTGGCTTCAATAGTAAATGTCAACAAATAAGAGGTGTTTTAGATTGCCTTTCAAATGCACAAATTTGGCACATCTTAAGGAGATTATACAGTGAAATGATTTTACTAATACTAGATGTATTTATGATTTTAATAATACTAGATGTATTTAGAATTATAAGTTTACTATCTAACAATGATCAAGTAAAAGACAATATTACTCCTTACCTTTTCTTGTCGCTATCAGACTCGGTGTAAAAGTAAAAGTGTCTAAACTTGGGCTCTGGAGGCAGGAGTTCAAAGGCGTGTTTCTTCCCACCAATGCTTGTGCTCTGGACCCTGTACCCATGAAGGTGAACCACACCTGCAAAAGGGAATATACTTAAGCATAATGCTGACCAACAACAAGGGGTGCCACTTGAAACATAGGAATGCATATACAGTACATTACATATGACACAAAATTAATACTTGGGACTCGATATCATGAGTTATAATCATTAATATATTTAATTAATACTGTACTGCATGTGGTTACACTTATTTTTTTTCTTTAAATCTAGTGGGATCACTTAATTGAAAGTCAAGGGGAAGGAATTGTAGGCATTATTGTTTTAAGAGAATACAGCGATCAAGAACTACCTTGAAAGAACTTATTGAGTGTGGTCTTGTAAATTCAGTACAGTATTGTAATTGAAAAATATACATATTTATATGTTTAACTAATGAAACTCCAATATTAGCAGTTACAACGTCACAAACCATTAACATTTTATATTGATATACCTTTATGAAAGCTTGCATGGTTGGCCATTGAAACCTGGCAAAAGAGTACCTAAACTAGTGGCATATGAGAGAGAGGTTAAGACACCACCTATTAATTGGACTGTCAGCATTTATTTTTTTGTCAGCCATACTGTAAGAAAAAATGTCTTGAGCTTTGCTATTACTGGGCTGCTTGAGCATTGAGAGGGTGGAAGTGTTGGATGTTTTAGACTTAACGGGATTCCTTATGATATTGTTTTACAAGAATTTGAATACTGTCAGAGAGTCTTGCTGTAAGAAATAATTAGCAAACATGATCTGGGAATGAATGTGTTGGTTCTCGTATGTCACCATTGTACACTGATCTTTCTGTCTCTTTTATGCTGAGGGCAGAATTCTGTCCAAGTTTTTTCGCCAAGTGCCAGAAGTATTGTTGGAGGATGACCAATATTTCCGAGGTGCTACTGTTACACTCAAATGATAACACCATATTTGAGAGAGAGAGAGAGAGAGAGAGAGAGAGAGAGAGAGAGAGAGAGAGAGAGAGAGAGAGAGAGAGAGAGAGAGAGATATTGGGCACAACTCTTAATAAGTAATAGCCCATGCATTTGCTTATTGTTGCCTACCAAATTTTCTAAAGCAAGAAGATGCCTTTTTCTGTCTTGCTCACATATCTTAGGAATATAAAAGGAAGATTTCCTGTTTCCTAAGACTGCAGTTGATCTTGTTTTAATATAATTGATGCTGTATGTATAGGGATTTCCACATAACCGGTCTCCTCCTTCTGGTGGTGCTATTACCTTACACAATACCATTACAAAGATGGTTGTTCTGTGTATGATAATGTCCCAGACAGTCTAGGATTGTACACGGTTAGTTGCCATCCAGCATAGGATTCATAGCATTTACAGCTGATCCCTGAGATTGGTCTGCAAGCCCAGCGTGCTTGGTTCTGTTTTGCATCAGAACGCAAATGCTAGGAGTGAGTAGGGTGTACAGTAGATCCTTTTTATTCCTTCTGATTAAGACTCGCCCATGGTGCTCAATTCAGGACTTGAACAGGGGGGTCATTAAAAGCTTTTAAAGGCCAATTAAAATAAACCTATGAAGGTTAGGCCAAAATCATTCATAGATGTAAGATTCTAACAACTTGGAAGTGATGCAACATGTTAGATTTTCACTATTGCTGACTGCCTCAATGTGGTGAAGGAGTGCCTCAAAGATTTATAACTCCAATCATCAAATGCCAATTGGAAACTTTTAGCTGGTATGCAAAAGAATTTGCTAGATTTGTTCCTGATAAACCCTTCAATGAGACTGATTACAATCCTAGCTCGCATGAAAAATTTGGCATATTATTTCTCTTCAAGATACCAATGAGTTCAGCACCCTTGGGATACCAATAATTTCTACACTTTTTCACATTTAGTTCAGTCCACTAAGTGAACTAGCATTCTGGTTGTAGGATGACTTTGGTAGTTCCTTGCCGACTTGTGTTAAGTTGCACCCTAGTTTGATGAGAAAGTGCAAAGTGAAATACCCTAGGACCTACACTGCTTTGGTAGTAGTTTGGTGACACTGGCACGATCTTCTTGGCTGGAGATTATCAAGCAAATTTAGAGAGGGAGAGAGAGGATATATTGTCTGAATGTGTGATCATCCTCTCTCATGTCTGGAAGGATTGGGTAGATACTTCTAAAGTTGGAAGGATATGGTACATCCTTCTAAACAAAACTTGTCTGTTAAACAAATACTGCTTAATCATGTGGTTTACCTGCAACTGGTGTCTGGTCCAACATACTAAAGAATGACCTGCTACACCCCAAAAGAGGGGGAAGAAGGAAGAGACAAAAGTCCATTCAATCGTACCACTAGCTCTCGACTTGTGTTGTGAAAGCTATCTTAGGCAAGATGTTTTTGATCCCATTAAGGAGCCAAGTTCTCTCAACAAATACCAAAAGGCCAAGGGTAAAGGTATCCAGAAACCTGTGGATACAATCCTAGTAGACCTGCACCAAAGACAGGTTTCTCCTGAGAGCTAAGGTAGGTGCAATATCTCTGACTTTGCATGCTCAAATCCAGGATTGTTCTTCTGTCTCATTGCTTGCTGGGAAGCACATCTGAACCCACAAAGACATACGGAAAGAGCATTTTTGGATCTTTTTTTTTTTCCTTCCCATGATATAAGGAAATGTCATAGTGTCTTCACAAGATAGAGAGGCAAATCTTCCTGATCCCCACAAGTCACTTCTTGTAGAGAAGAGAAAGGAGGACTCAAACCTGTGAACAGTTGAGGCTTGGAGTCCTCCATCCATCCTTCAGATTAATTTGGGATACAGGGACAGTCACGTTGCTTGCCTACCCGTTTTGTGGATTAGATCTTTATCTGCCATTCATGCAGGCCTGCTTGAGATACCAGACAGCTCGGGACTCTAAAAACATTCCAATCTGCTATTCGAGTTCCTGAGAAGGGCAAGACTGTTTCAAGCTCCTCATGAGATGATAATTGTCCCACAAAGAGGAAAAGTCTTAGCCCTAGTCTGAAAACCTGGTTCAAGGTTGAGCAATAGCCTTTCACCATAGAGACAGGATCTTCCCCCAACAAAGGTAGAAGAGAAAATCAGCTGATCTGGATACTATTTGTTGTTGTAAGCCATCTGTTAATCAGATAAAAGGATGGGAAGGTGTCCTTGAATGCTGCCAACAGTATGGAACTGGAGAGCTAAATGCTGGAAGTTTCTTTTTAAACTGAATCACCAGTAGGTCAATCGATGGCGATTCCTAAAGAGCAAGAAACCTTGCTGGCAGGCCAGGATATAGGGATCACTTCGGACTTTACATAGTTTCCCTGACGACCGAGTGAGTCTGCTTGCACATTCCTCATCTGAATAAGTATCGCTGACAGCTCTACCGCTTTGTCAACTGTCCAAGTGTGTACATGCTTTTCCAACTCATAATGGGCCTGTGAGATGGTGCTCCCTCATTGATATATCATAAGCCATGAATGGTAGAGTGGTTAATGGAAGATAAGACTTTTCTCTCTCTCTAGCATAAGATTTACGCTTAGAAAATATCTGGTGTACCTGTAAATAATTAGCGAGTTCATCGGAAGACTCTACTAAGGATTCAGACAGATGCTTTTTGGGAAAATATAAATTACTTAATTTGTAATATTTCACCCTATCGTAGGTACAAGGTTATTGTCATGCATTCACATTGCTGATAAAGAAAAACATAATATCAGGTGTGCTTGTGTGAAGCACTTTCTCACCCAGACAAAAGAAATGCGTCAGGAAGCAAATCTAGTACTTTACAGTGGTAAAACGTTCACCTAGCTTTCACATGGCAGTAGATTGGTCCCACTCTGGGACTACGAGTTTAAACAGTTAACTTCAATACCGTAGTTATTTTGAAAGATTTATACATAGAGGCATTTCCTGAACAAGCGCTGGGGTGTACATTACATTCTCTCTGCCTCAGGAAGATAGTTAGTCAGCCAATGGGGTTTAAATAGGGGGGGGGGGGGGGAGGAACAAGATCTCTACCCTTCCAATTTCTTTTATAACAAGTATTCTTTAAAGACTGATTGGTAGGAGTAAGAAACTACAAAAGCTTGAACGCGATTTTTTTTCTCCTCAACAGTCCAAGACTGTGATTATGCTCTCTTTGCTAAGCGAACATAGGAATGATACCCCAAGGCAAGCAGCTTGGGGACGTTACCACTCATATGCTCGTTACCGCTAATCTGTTTATTGTTTTCTCACCTCTTACAGTAGTTGCATCTCTCTAGTTTGCTCTCCCATTAGAGCTATACTAGATATACTACTAGGGGTATACACATTATTAAAATGTGGTGTGATATGAGTGCATGATCGCAAGTTGCTGTCTAATTTCTCAAGTGGTTGCTTGTAATTGATAGCGCACCCTCCCATCTGTTTATTCTGTCTCATACTTTTCAACTACAATCCCTTGGTCCAGACTGTTAGATTGCTCTTCTAGGGGAGTAACACTCCTAACCCTCTATTGTGTTTTTACAAAACACTAACAGATACTGGTCAAGAAGGGCCAGTCATCAGCCATGAGAGTCAACGTCAATACCACATTGAGAACACTGCTTCTCCTCTAATCAGCAAAGCTAAGCAATGTTGAGGGGGTCATTACTTTGATGGGTGACCTACTGGAAATACCAGCCACTATTGACAAATACATAAGAAAATTGTAATAACACATTAACGCCTAGCATGCCCACTGGGCAAGGATGGCATGCAAAATCCTTTAGTGTTTAATAATTTTTGTCTCGCTAGGAGAGGGATTCCTCCTTCAATGCAATCTGTGGGAACAAGGAGCTTGGGACATGTTCATGCTCCATTCAGGATTCCTCCCATACACCAACTCGCCTCCCTCTAACTTGCCAACATTAGCCTACTGCCAGAAACTGTCAAAGGTTTTAGCCTCCAAGCAGAGGGAGAGATCATGCAGCAGATAAGAAGCTCTCTGGAGCTCACTCATGTACCTTCGCATTTGCACAAATATGCTCACCTTCTTTCACCAGCATGTCAGCTTTCTTCCTTTTTATCAGAAGATACAATATTGAGTAATATTAGCCAATATATTAAGCTACCATCTTTTACGCAAAGATCGGTAAAGGACATAGCCTTGAGAGCAGAGGTTCAGATGATGTTAGAATAAATTTTTTCATGTTACGAAGTATAGCGAAAAATAATTGCCCAAAAGACATGTAAGTAGATGTTAGTGTCTTGTTACTTCAGTATGGGGTAAAATGTATTTGATGTTTTGAAGAGGTTTTATCAAGTGGTCCCTTTCTAGCACACACTAGCCTGTTTAAGTCAAATTTATTATTATTACATTGCTAAATAAGAATGTTCTGCCACTCAAATTTAGTCTACTCGGCATTATTGCTGTGGATACACAGGTTTCTATAGTTTTTCAAAACTTTAAAAGATTTAAAAAGTTTAAACAGTTAAAATATATGGTTTTATCTGAGTGGCAAAGGAGGCTTATATTAATTTGAATGAGTTTATTGTTAATTTTGTTTTATATATGCAATGTTACATCAAAACTACTGCATTTGTAGGAGTTCTTGGAATATGCAATGTTATATCTATACTTCTTTGTAAAAGTATGATTTATTTGAAAAATAAACTTGGTGTCGACCTGAACGGTAGGCTGTAATGCAATTTAATGTTTTATTATGTTTATACATGTAAAAACTGCCTAGTGAATTGTGGACAAGCGCTCTACATGGGGCCTGCAACAGGTCCCCAGGCTTCTTCATACAACTCTTTCTGGTCGAGAAGGTATCTGGAGGTTCGAGACTGGTCATAGACCTCTTTGTCTTGAACTGGTTTGTATGTCAGACAAGCAATCAGACCACTAGACTTCATGATACAGTATGTGGACCAACCATATATTGTAGTTGAGAGAGCAACATCTTCTGAAGCGTGCACGGGCCTACCGCCTGTTGTGAGGGATAACACTACGGTTCTCTATCAGCACTCGCTTTCAGCTCGGGCTCCTCGGGCTCCCTTTGGCTTCCACTCACTACCTGATAGCTGTGTCAACGTACCTTATGAGGTAGAACTTGCGGACAGTGTTCATGCACCTGTAGCCCAAGCTCTTTTCTTGTGCACCTGTAGCCAAAGCTCTCTTTTTTTTTGTGCACCTGTATCAAGGCACAAGCTCTTTTCTCGTGCACCTGTAGCCAAAGCTCTCTTTTCCCGAGTACATGTAGCCCAAGCACTCTTTTCTCGTGCTCCTGTATCAAGGCACACACCACTTGCAAACCTGCAGAGCTCGCTCTCTTACGAGAGAAGTAACTGTTCCAACAAGTTATGAGAGCTGCTTAGTGCTAAGTAAGCATGCTTGTCCTACGCGAGGGTCCAGTTTTTCAAAGACTGAAGACCATTTCTGCGATACATTCATTCAGGAGAGGGTTTTCCTTTACAAGCACCACAAATGCGCTCTCCATTGGATACCTAGAAAAATTTTGAGGTTGTGATTCCATTTTTGGAGCAAAGATCTTTGCAGGCTCTGCGTGGGCAAAGACTGCTAGGACAATTGGCATTTCTAGAATGCCTAGTTCCGAGCAGCTGCCTTCGCATGCGAACCTTAAAAATAAAAATTGAAAGCCCATTGATTGTAGAACAAGGATCCTCCAGAAGTTATGATTCTGTTAGAAGAGGAGTAGAGACAAGTTCTGAATTGGTGGCTTTCCAAAACCAACCTCCTCAGGCATTAACTTGCTGTACCTCCCTCCGGAACTTGAGCTGTTCATGGAGGATTCAAAGGAAGAGTAGGGAGCCCACCTGCTCTGACATGTGGTGTTAGGATGGTGGCCCGATTTAGATCGACAGTGCCATATTAACTAGTTAAAATCTAAAAGCAACCTTTCTAGCCCTCCAATATTTTCAACCATTCCAATCAGACCACTTTATTGTATTGATGAGCAACATCATGACCATAATGGGAAATCTAAACAAACAAGGAGGCACCAATTCAGAGCAGCTCTGCCTTATAGCTATACAAATCCTGCAAACCCCGTTGAGATACTACCGCTAGAGAGTTATTGGGTCCTTTGACTGGCTAGACAGTACTACATTGGATCCTTCTTTCTGGTTACGGCTCATTTTCCTTTTGCCTACACATACATCGAATAGTCTAGTGTATTCTTTATATATTCTCCTCTGTCTTCATACACCTGACAACACTGAGATTACCAAAAAATTCTTCCTTGCTTAAGGGGTTAAATATTGCAAATTGTTCAGTGGCCACTTTCCTCTTACTAAGGGTAGAAGACTCTTTAGCTATGGTAAGCAGCTCTTCTAGGAAAAGGACGCTCGAAAATCAAACCATTGTTATCTGGTCTTGGATAGTGCCTTAGCCTCTGTACCATGATCTTTCACTGTCTTGGGGTAGAGTTCTCTAGTTTGAGGGTACACTCGGGCACACTATTTTATCTTATTTCTCTTCCTCTTGTTTTTTTTTTTTTAATTTTTATAATTCATATATGTAATATTCATTTTAATGTTGTTACTGTTCTTAAAATATTTTATTTCAATCTTTAATTAATTTTCTTGTAGTTTTCCTTATTTCCTTTCCTCACTGGGCTATTTTCCCAGCTGGAGCCCTCGGGCTTATAGCATGTTGCTTTTCCAATTAGGGTTTTAGCTTAAAAAGTAATAATAATAACTGTAAGAAGAACAAAGCAATCGACCTGTCAGCCCACTTCATTCAGGGCAAGATCATCATCCTGGCTAACAAAATGAGCAGGAAGACTCAGATAGTTGGTTCTGAGTGGTTTTAAATCCTTGGATAGGGAACACGATACTGACCTTATGGGGTTTGACAGTGATAGACCTTTTTAAAACATCCCTCAACCAGAAACTTCTCCAGTTCTAGATCCCAAAGTGACATTCCAGGCTGCCTTCCTACATCAATTGGAACAATCAAGATGTCTAGGCCTTTCCTTCACTTTGCCCGTTAAGGAAAGCGCACAACAGAGTCAGATCAACTCACAACCTAAATATGACTCTCATTGCTCTGCTGTGGCCGCAAGTAGAGTGGTACCCGGACCTTCCCCAACCTGTTATGACAATCACACGGCCAGATCTTCCACAATTCAGTGGAGTCCCTACATCTTAACAATTGGAGATTATCTTTCGTCTTCTCAGATACAGCATTTTTGCAGAAATTTCCGAAATAGATGTCTGATACCTCAGGAAGTCATCTTCCTCAATCGATCAAGCAAAGTGGGCCATTTGCTGTGGTTGGTGTGCAAGGGGCCATTACCTACTCAGGGCTACTATACCCCTGATAGCCTAATTTTTACTTTATCTGAGAGGAAAAACTCTGTTCAGTGTCAGCGGTCAAGGGCTATTGCTACTTCAGCTACGTCTTCATGCTGAAAGTAGTCAATATTTCATCTTTGGTAGAGCTGTCTATGCTCATACAAAGCTTTGAACAGGCTGGCCCACATTTGTAAGTGAGACTACTTCCCTGGATCATGAACAACTACTCACCTCTTTGAAATAAGCCAAGTACAAGCCATTGAACTTGGTTATGGACCAAAGCCTTATCTTTAAAATGGTCTTGTGCAATCTTGCCTCAGCTAAGAGGGTCTGCGATCTTCATGGTCTCTCCTACAACATGAATAATTCTGATTGGCGCCTATTGTGTTCACCGAGGGTGCTAAAGCTTTATCTTAAGTGCACAAGTGGAGTTCATCCCCCCAAAAAACATCTCTTTGGCAGCAGTGGGACAGTAAAGAAAAGAACAAGATGAGTAAGAACACTATCTGCATAGATCGGAGAGGTCATGGACCGTGTTGTCAATCGTTCACCTTCCTCCCAAAGCGGGACACAACCTAAGACTCATAACCTCAAGCGTGTAAGCACACCCATGGCTCTCAAAAGAATTTCTCTGTGACGCAGGTACTATAAGCAGAAGTTTGGAAACATCTGAAAACCTTTCATGGTCCACTACCTGCAGACTTGATCCAGAGGTCACTAGATACGTTCCCCCTAGGACCTGCTGTAGCTACACAGCAATTGGTTTGACTACCTTAGCTCAGCTCCTTTCACAGGGTCATTAGCAGATGATAGAGAATAAAGATCACGAGTTAATCTTTCTTTACTTCATCCTCTCTCAAGGTACAGCATTTGACAACCTGTCACCTGGATTCAATCTGTCTTCAGGTAAGCCTCATCTAGCATGTAGCTGTTTTATACTGCACTAGTGCATGCATAAAAGTGTTGGTCCCACACTCCTCATGAAGGAGAGTGCAGAGTATCTAGGTAAACCTTTTGTTTTGCCTTAGACATGGTCACAAAAATTTCTTTATGCTCGCTAATCTCTAGTACACAAGACTTGTTCGCATTGTCATGCCATTTTTTAATGAGGTGTTCAGATTCTCATTCCCTATGCATGATCAAGCTCGAGTGTAGAGATCACAGGTAAAATTGCAGCTTATTGGAAAAGGGACTTCCACTCTCCTGGGGGTGAGTCTCCTACATAGAGCCCTTGGTTTTGTATTTGTGCATGAGCAAATGGCAAATTTGGAAGCGACTTTTTTTTTTCCTAACTACTGTATACAAACCCAAGTGCTTTACACAAATTTACCAGTCTCCAATTAAAGTGGTTTGTCAGTGAGCAAAAGGGGTGGTTGCTTCCTCGCTAAAGTTCTCTAGTCTTGGGTAGTGCCATAGCCTCTGTGCCATGGTCTTCCATTGTCTTGGGTTAGAGTTCTCTTGATTGAGGGTACACTCGGGCACACTATTCTATCTTATTTCTCTTCCTCTTGTTTTGTTAGTTTTTATAGTTTATATAGGAGATATCTATTTTAATGTTACTGTTCTTAAGAGTGGGGCTGTGACAGGGATGTGTGATGTCGCCGTGGTTGTTTAACTTGTATGTTGATGGAGTGGTGAGAGAGGGGAATGCTTAAGTGCTTGGACGAGGATTGAAACTGGTAGACGAGAATGACCATGAATGGGAGGTAAATCAGTTGTTGTTTGCGGATGATACTGTACTAGTTGCAGACGCGGAAGAGAAGCTTGGCAGATTAGTGACAGAATTTGGAAGGGTGTGTGAGAGAAGGAAGTTGAAAGTTAATGTGGGTAAGAGTAAGGTTATGAAATGTATGAGAAGGGAAGGTGGTGTGAGGTTGAATGTCATGTTGAATGGAGAGTTACTTGAGGAGGTGGATCAGTTTATGTACTTGGGGTCTGTTGTTGCAGCAAATGGTGGAGTGGAAGCAGATGTACATCAGAGAGTGAATGAAGGATGCAAAGTGTTGGGGGCAGTTAAGGGAGTAGTAAATAATAGAGGGTTGGGCATGAATGTAAAGAGAGTTCTGTATGAGAAAGTGATTGTACCAACTGTGATGTATGGATCGGAGTTGTGGGGAATGAAAGTGACGGAGAGACAGAAATTGAATGTTTTTGAGATGAAGTGTCTAAGGAGTATGGCTGGTGTATCTCGAGAAGATAGGGTTAGGAACGAAGTAGTGAGGGTGAGAACGGGTGTAAAAAATGAGTTAGCAGCTATAGTGGATATGAATGTGTTGAGGTGGTTTGGCCATGTTGAGAGAATGGAAAATGGCTGTCTATTAAAGGAGGTGATGAATGTAAGAGTTGATGGGAGAAGTACAAGAGGAAGGCCAAGGTTTGGGTGGATGGATGGAGTGAAGGAAGCTCTGGGTGATAGGAAGATAGATATGAGAGAGGCAAGAGTGTGTGCTAGAAATAGGAATGAATGGCGAGCGTTTGTGACGCAGTTCCGGCAGGCCCTGCTGCTTCTTCCGGTGCCTTGGTTGACCGCAGAGGTAGCAGCAGTAGGGGATTTAGTGTTATGAAGCTTCATCTGTGGTGGATAACGGGGGAGGGTGGGCTGTGGCACCCTAGCAGTACCAGCCGAACTCGGTTGAGTCCCTTGTCAGGCTGGGAGGAACGTAGAGAGGAGAGGTCCCCTTTTTTGTTTCACTTGTTTGATGTTGGCTACCCCCCCCAAAATTGGGGGAAATGCCTTGGTATATGTATGTACATTCATAATACTCTCAAATTATGGAAATTTACTGTGGCAGATGAAAAAGTGCACTGTAGAGGTGCCAACTAAGAATTGTTGCTACGATAGGTTGTAAAATAAATTTATTTTTTTCCCCAAAAAACCTGCTTAGCTAATCATAGGGTGCGTCTTACCACTTGCAGCGTTTTGCGACACAGGAAATACGGTAATTATTTATGGTTTAAGCAGGGCTGAGTAAACAAAGCACCGTAAATTTTTTTTCAAAATGCCTTGTACAAAAAGGCAGTGCGGATATCTTTAAAAGTTGGATAAGACATCATACATGAAATTAATATCAACAGATACTGCATATTTAATCAATACATACTGTTGTACAGTACATATAAAACAGAAAAATATAGCATCCTTTACAGTTTCAACACTACAGTATGTACCTATGGGGAACCCTTAGTCTAGGCTACCATATTTTAAACCTTTGACAGAGAGTATGCAAAACTTTATGTAAATAGCAAACATAAACACTATCATGATACAGTTAAGGTAACAAACAGACAAGACAGCAAATTCTACACATCCCTGCCACCCTTCATCATAATCTCTCAGACAATTAGGTATGGATCTTTCAATTTTTCATATTACTAGTAAGTGTAATGAGCTTACCTAATATACTGAATGACTCAGGACTTTAACAGCAAATAATGCTTGGAATACTTACCTATGGCTTGTGTTGCATCCGAGTCGTGATAAAGGTATAGACATGCATCCTTCAAGACACAGTATCTCCTTTTCCATTGGTGCCATCTAGCACCTAGTTTGTGTAGGAACCCAAAACAGTCTGGTGCTACTATTGAGGCAGGAGCTTGCTGAACTTTCTTTGCTGATGTCTCCATTAGTTCATCTCTCTGTAAATGCAAAATGGAGAACAATATAGAAAATCAGGAAAATAAAAAACTTTTATGTGCATATTGTTTCTTGCAATTTAAATTTGGGCAAAGTAATCTTAGTGTTTGAAATTTTAAATATCATTAAAAAAAGACCATCTAGTTAGCTGAAAATCATATTATTTGGCATATTTTTCATAAATAGTCCGATTGGGAGAGACGTAAAAATATTTATGAGGACAATCCAACTAAAGAGAAATGATAAAAATATTACAGTAGCTTTTCTCTGTTTAGCTTCCCGGAAAATAACAGTTAAAATCACCTTGGTTGAGTGACTTCATGGATGGAGGCTTAGCTACTCCCATGAGGTTATACAGCATGTGAGAAAGATTAAAAATCCTTTAGTTATATGAACGTAGGCTTTTATATTGCTAATCCATTTATGCGAGTGGAAGTTTAGAATTCTTGACAGACTGTTGGTATACATTGTGAAAGTCACCGAGTTCTGAAGTGTCTTCCAAAAAAGGGGTGGGTAGGTAAGAAGACCAGAGGAGACAAGTGCCTTCATCAGACGTTACCATTCTCTGAGAAAATGGAACCATTAAAAAATTGAATCTTGGTTTATGCAAGATGACCAATGGAGAAGTACAAGATTAGGTCTAATCTGCTTAACAATATTAAGAGCCAGAGAAAACAAAAGTACATCCTTGCCTCAGGAAACTTCATCGACCTAATGTTAAAGGAGACTTCTTCAACCTAATGTTACAGAAGACTTCATCTACCTATGTTACAGGAGACTATATCCACCTAATGTTACAATAGACTTATCAACCTAATGTTAAATTCTTAATCCAACATTAGCCAGACCAACTGTTGGAAGCAGTTAAAATGCATTTTGATAAAGGAAAGCTTATCTCAGGGCCATTCATCATGATAAATGCAAAGAAGTTTCCCCAAGATGGAACAAAACCTTGTGCCTTCTTGGTTGGGTGCATACGGAACTTTCAGACCTGGCCTAAAATCTTGGTCAGGTCGATAAGGAACTTGAAAGCTGTCATGAAATTAGACATCAGTTGCAAATCAAGGCCTATTGATGTTGCTAACTGGCATGGTAATATCTTAAATAAGCTCATCACCATATATATATCATCTGTATATATGGTCAGTCTGTCGCTTGCTTCTACTATTTATGAGTGACCTTTAAACCTTTAAAGGACCAAATCCAATTTTATTTATTATTCTTCCAATTAGTTTAACAAAAACATTACAACTGTCTCTATTATCAGTTCTGCAACAGTGAAGTTAACTAGAATCTTTAAGTCAATAAAAAGGCAGTAGAGTATAATAATTCATGCTGTTCAGTTTGGCCAGCTAGGAAGTTTTCAGTCGTGGGAAATAACTTTGTACGAAAATAGTAGATTCTTTCTTTTAATGCTATTCTAGACGTAACTTCTAAAATGAAGGCATCCTTGGGTAATAATCCTGATGTTATGATTTTAGATTTCCCTACTCGTATAGATGCACCATTTCTGTATATGCTTCAAAAATTGTCAGTTTGTTTTCCAATGTTGTGATTAAGAGAACATTGAACGTTATCCTCCATAAAAGATGTGTATAATGTTCAGAAACCTGGTTTAATCTGTTCTCCAATAATAGGTTCCACCAAGGATTTTGATAGAATCTTTAAGATTACCAAACAATTCTTCTTCACTCAAGGGGTTAACTGCTACACTATGATTGTTCAGAGGCTACTTTTCTTTTGGTAAGAGTAGAAGAGACTTTAGCTGTGGTAAACAGCTCTTCTAGGAGAAGGATTTTCCAAAATCAAACCATTGTTCTCTGGTCTTGGGCAGTGACATAGCCTTTGTACCATAGTCTTCCACTGTCTTGGGGTAGGGTTCTCTTACTTGAGGGTTCACTCAGGCACACTTTTCGGTCTTATCTCTCTTCCTCTTGTTAAAGTTTTTATAGTTCATATATGAAAGATCTATTTTAATGTTGTTAGTGTTCTTAAAACATTTTATATTCATTACTTCAACTGTAGTTTATTTATTTCCTGTTCTCTCTGGGTTTTTTCCCTGGTGGAGCCCTAGGGCTTATAGCATCCTGCTTTTCCAACTAGGGTTGTAGCTTAGGTAGCAATAATAATAATAATAATAATAATAATAATAATAATAATAATAATAATAATAATAATAATAATAATAATAATAATAATAATAATTATTATTACCGTATATACTCGTGTAATGTTCGACTTCGTGTAATGTTCGACCCCCCTATTTTGCCTTCAAAATCATGAATTCATCATATACCTCATGTAATGTTCGAGTCTTGATTTTGGCAGTAGGCTAGAGGTCTTTTATTTCCAGCATACCATAATTACCAACAAAGTAAGGGTTATTCCTAAGTGCGACAAACAAATGTATAAAACAAATCGGAACACCTAAATACTAACATCTGTTTACAATAACAATTGAGTATTCAGCATACATTTTCTAGCGAACACTTCAGTTGCAAACAGCCGATTATCATCACCGCCTAATAGTTTTCAAAAACAAGCAAACACTACAAGTAGCAAACAAAATTAGTTCATCGTTTTGAGTAACAAATTACCATTACCGGTAATTTCAGGTAATTACGGTGATTATAATTACCCGTTATGCTAATCATTTTTTTTCCTCAATATATATGAATAAGAATTAACCTATCAAGATGTCTACCAAGAAATATAAAAAATTTACTGCAAAATTCAAGCTTCAAATTATTGCAGCCGTTGTCCGCTGAAACGACAAATAACATTCAAGCCGTAAAAATGTTTGGAGTTACCGAAACTAGCGTTCGAACTTGGAGAAAAAAAATGTGGATTCAATTAAGAAAATTTTTTGTGGTTTATTATTAATATCAATTAATATACAATACCAAGTAAAATAAAATGAGCCTTATTTTTTCATTAACCATATCATGTTATAACATACGCAACCCGACAGTTTGCTAGCTTCATACCTGCTGCGTTATGGTAAAGTCATTACTCGTAGCGGAAAAAAACTATTTATGATGGTTTAGGAAATAAAATCCATGCTAATAATATGTCTGGTGTTAAATGAACATGGTTAGTACTGTATATATAGGCCTAGCCTATGTTTACCTACCAGTAGGTAACCTTATATACGTGTAAGCATAGCCTACGATTACCTACCGGTAGGTAGCATAGCCTAGGGTAATTTTTGCGTAAGCCTAGCATACGTTTACCTACCGGTAGGCCAGAAATTTTTACTTTTTCAAATATATATCTCGTGTAATGTTCGACCCTTACTTTTTTAACTGAAAAATAGGCCTTCAAAAATCGAACATTACACGAGTATATACGGTATTATTATTAGCGCCAGATAAGTTAGGCCTACGTTACCCCTTCACTAAGAGGCAGTGGATCCGACTTCAGTACTATATAAGAAATTTGTCACTATTGGATATACATACTCACTTCATAATAATCTACTCTACATTATCATGTTTCTTTGTTTTACTGCTGATTAAAGAATATATTTTTCAAAAATTTGCTCTATTTTCTAGTATTTCACTCTAAATATGCAAAATATTCTTTCTATTCATTGTGAAGTGATTATAGACTAATTTTTCAGAAATTTGTTTTTATCATTTTCTCTAAAAACTGTAATGGGGAAGCACTGAATTTATGTGTAAATAAACTTTATATTAATTGAAGTGACCATGTTATTCTGCAATATTTCCACAATCAATGGCCATCGAAAGATATAAAACTACAGTACATGTCAGTAATAATAGACTCAACATTATACAGAAATATAATGAAAAAGTCCATTTGTTTCCTTTGACACGAAGTATTCTATAATGTATGATTATAAGGTATACGATAAACAAAAAACTTATTTCTGATGTCAAAAGAAAAAACTGTAGAATTCCTGTTTTGGGCATTTCACAGGATTGGAAATAGGGACTGTGCACGTAAAAACAAAACAAATACTGCGTAGAATGTCAATAAATGGAAATAATGACAGTAAGCTAACTTTTACTCATAAGAACAATGAACAATACAGCAAGCAGTGATAATAATGCTAATCCTACTATCAATCTACCCTTTTAGTCATTCATTCTTGCTTTCTTTATTCCCTAATGATGTCCCGCCCCTTTTTAAATCTTATCTACTAGTGCAAATGTAAGGTTTCACCAAACCATGGCACCTCAGCATCAGATGGCCTTCCATCCTTGGCACCTTGTGGCTCAAGTTTCAAATTTAAAATCCAACTACTCTTTCAAATCTATTGGCAACTGTTTAAGCCTTACTGGACGGTCAAAAGCAGCATGAATAATATATTCAAGACATGATGATATTTTGAAGAAATGATGGTTAAGAAAAAAGGAATATATGAAAAAAAAATTCTTGTGTCAACAACCTGCATTACTGGAGTTTTGTTAGCATTGTGGGTGGGAGTCCGAGGGGGGAACGCTGTCATATTTTACAGAGTTCTTTGTGTGATTTGAACATGTATGCCAACACAGAAATATACTAAAACAGACCTTACCAAATCATAAATAGGGATAAGATTTTGTATAATGATTCTATGGTTTCATTCATATGTTTCAACCCCTAACTGGAACATTGTAAATACAAAGCTGAATTATACCCACATCCAGAACATTTATGGTGAACTCGAGAAATTTTGAAAATTTTTAAATTCCGAAGGTTCCTAAATTATAGAGAAGTAAGGGTGTTGGCATACTTCATCAGTCACTTGTACAGTACTTCAAAAAATACTATTGAAAAATAGACCCATCATTAGTATTGATCTGGCTGACTTTGATTTAGGAAATTCCTAAAAAATGACAACTTATAACAGAGTTTGTATTTTTCCTAACACACAAACCCGAATTCTTTACTATAGGAGATATTCTAGCGCGAGCTGGAAAATACGGCAGAAAAACCTTAACAAGGTAATTAACGACCGGGCAGGTAGTTATCCACCTGTTAGCGGTGGGGGACTGCCAGTCGATAGCTACTGTTTACCTTCAATCGGATTCTAGCTGGGACTATTCAAGGGGCCGTGATGGAGGGAAGATTTGTGTCAAGAATTCGGGTTTGTATATTAGGAAAAATACAAACTCTGTTATAAGTTAGTCATTTGTTCCTACACTGATACAAACCCTCATTCTTCCCTATAGGAGACTTAGTCCTGAGGCTAGGGTGGCCAAGGAGTTCCCTATTCATAGGGAAGATAGTACTCAGACTACTCTCTCTTGAAGAAAAAATCCCCAGTAAATCTTCTTTCTTTGTAGACCCCCATAATCTTAGCACGACTGAAAGTTTGTAGCTTTGTGGAAACAAATGTTTCAGGGTGAAGTGGGTCAGGAACATTCGACTCTAACCCCTTCATACTTGAGATTCCCCCGCCCTTGAGAAGGGGAAACCTCGTGACCACGAGTATAACTTATACCCTGTGAGAGGAATCAGATGAGTTTCATACCTTATTTCCCTTGGCGAGTCCAGCTGAAACTGGCTACAGACTAGGATCCCCAGATGAGAGGGAGAAGAAAACAAAGAAAATAGATGGATGTCCTTAATACCTAGTGTAAGACAGGATCCTCAACCAATGTCTACTGTCCTCTGAAAGGGTGCAAGGAAGCTACAGCACCTGTTGACCTGCCACAATAGGCCCTATAGAAAAGGTGTCTAGAGACCTATGTGTCACGTCACTCAAATAGTGAGTGGTGAATGTAGATTGGTATTTCCAGACCCCAGCTCTTAAGACTTGGGAGACAGAAATTTCTCTTAAACGCCAGTGAGGCAGCCACTCCCCTAACTTGATGGCCTTTGGGTTGTGCTGCCTCTGGGTCTCCGTGAATAGCCCTCGCAATAACTTTCTTGAGCCAGAAAAAGATGCTGTTGCGAGAGGTTCTCTTCTTTACCTTGTTGGTACTAAGGAAGAGATGACGGAGACGTGGTCTGAAAGGTCTGGTGCGCTTCAGGTATTTCCTTGGCACCCTGACTGGGTACAACTGGTCTGTATCCTTTGTTACCTTAGTGAGGCTGGAAAATTGAAATTCTCGAAACCTCTCATCAGCAGTTGAAGGAGTCCGAGTCTTAGCCACAAAGCCTCGTACGAAGTTGAGAGAGACTTCCCCCTATCCCCTAGAACGGGTGACGTCGTGAGACAGTCCATGTAGCTCACTGACCCTTTTAGCCGAAGCCAGAACAACCAGGAAGATGGTCTTAAGGGTCAGAAAGTAGTCTGAGGCCCTATTTAAGGGCTCATAGGGCGGACCATTCAAGGAACATAAGACCAAAGGCACGTCCCAAGGTGGTGTTCTAATCTCAACTGGGGGCAAGATCTCTCAAAACCTCGAATCAACAAGGCGATATCTTCCGAGGCGGAAAGGTCAACCCCTCACAGTCTACAGATGAGGCTCAAGGCTGAGCGATAGCCCTTAATCGCCGAGACTGAGAGGAGCTTTTCCTCCAAGGTACAAAAGGATGTCCGCCACTAAAGGACGAGAGGGATCGAGTGAAGACACGCCTCGCCCTCTACACCAAGCTGCAAACACTCTCCATCTTGCTTGGTAGAGGTTTGGGGAAAGTTGGCGCAGGTGCCTGGGTATGTGCTCAGCCACTCTCTCTAAAAAGCCTATGCGTCTGAGGAGTGACTGGACAGCCTCCAGGCATGAAGCTTCAGCAAGGGAATTCTCACGTGGGGGACACCACTGTGTGGCTGCGTCAGCAGAAGGGGTTCCATAGGAAAAAACCTTGGAACCTGAACCAGAAGGGAAACAAGGTCTGCATACCATTCTCTGCTTGGCCATGTCAGAGCTATTAGGGTTAGATTGCAGTTCCGGGAAGTCCTGAGTTTGTTGATCACCCTTCTCGGCGGGCAAAAGGGTGGAAAAGCGTATGCGTCCAGGTTGTCCCAAGAATGTTGAAGGCCGTCCTGGGGCGCTGCCTGATGATCTGGAACTGGAGAACCGTAGCGGGGAAGCTTCACATTTAGAGAAGTGGCGAACAGGTCTATTGTGGGGAAACTCCACAAAGTTATTACTGCCTTCGCTACTCGAAGATCCAAAGACCATTCGCCACTCAACACTTGGTGATGCCTGCTTAGTTGATCCGCCACGCTGTTTCTCCGACCCGGAATAAACCTGGGTGTGAGAGAAATGTCGTGTCCTTCCGCTCACTGGCAAATCTGTACTGCTAGAAGACAAGAGGTCTCTTGCCAGAGTACCCCCTTGCTTGTTGATATACGAGACGGTCGTGGATTTGTCGCTCATCAGCACCACCTCTAGTCCTTGTAAATCTTCTACAGAGTATTTTAGGCCTTTCCAGGCTGCTAAAAATTCCAGGTGATTTATATGAAGAGTTTGCTATATCTGAGACCAGACTTCGGGCCTAGGTGGGAACCCCAGCCTCGTAGCGAAGTATCTGAAAAGTTTCAACTTCGGATTGGGGCTTTGGAGAGGAATGCCCATCTGGGTATTCTCTCTGGCTGACCACCACTGAAGATCTTGTAGCATAAGAGTTGGAACCTCCACTGGCAAGAATGGGGAATCGTTCTCTTGGGACCAATGGATCTTCAGATGCCACTGGAGATTTCGCATTCTTGATCTTCCACCTGGAACTAGTTTTTCCAGGGAGGAAAGATGGCCCAGAAGACTCTGCCACAAAATGGCTGGAGGAGGCAGTGGAGACAAGAGTTGGGCGATGGATTGTTCCAGTCTCAGAAGTCTGTCTTCTGAAGGGGAGACTCCCTACCTGGGTGTTGATGGACATCCCCGGATAGTTCATGACTTGTTGGAATCAAGCAAGACTTCTCTACATTTACAAGAATCCCCAGATCCTTGCAAAGGTTGAGAAGCCTTCTCAGGTGATCCAGAGCATGTTCTCTGGAGGAGGCCAGGAGTAGCCAATTGCCCAGATACCTTTGCAGGCGTATTGCATGCTTGTGTGCCCAGGAGGAAACTAGTTCAAAAACCCTTGTAAACACCTGTGGGGCGGTTGAGAGGCCGAAGCATAGTACTTTGAACTCGAAGCTTCGACCCTGAACCACAAAGCGCAGGAATTTCCGAGTTGAGCGATGAATTGGTACTTGGAAATATGTCTTTCAAGTCCACAGATGCCATAAAGTCTCCTGGACGCACCGCTTGGATCACGGAGGCTGATGTCTTCATTTTGAATGGAGTCTGCTTCACATCTGATTTAAGGTAGAGAGATCAATAACTGGTCTCCAACCACCCCAGGCTTTTTCTACCAAAAAGAGGTGACTGAAAAACCCCGGGTAGGTGTTGGGGACCTGTTGGATGGCACCCTTTAGAAGCATGCTCTGGATTTCCTGAGCTAGGGCCTGCTGTTTCCCGCGATCCCGAGGGACCTGGGAGAACAAGATCGGAGGAGGAATTAGAGGAGGAGGAAAGCCTATGAAGGGGATGCTGTACCCCCAACGAAGAACTTGATGGTCCATTGCATGTCCCCCCATAGCTTTCCACCTCCTCCACCTCCCCTGCAGGCATCCCCCCTACGCACTGTAAGGGGGGAATCGAGACCCTATTTCTGTCTAGGGGTCATCCCTCTGCCCTTAGCCTTGGGAGGAGCCAACTTTCCTCTGCCCATAGGTTTAGCTACAAAGGAGGGGCGGCTGAGACTCTTGACTGGAAGTGGAGCCGCGATTGTGGCCTTAGGTTGTGGAGTTGGCAGCCTTTTGCATCGCAGTGTCCTGCGTTTCTTTCCTCCAAGTATCTAAGGTAGAGGAAACTGCTTACTTAGGAAAGAAGAGAGGTTGTAGAAGGTCCAAGTTTCTCAAATCTGATCTCTTGGCCTTACTGATGCTCCTATGAAGTCTGGAAACTACTGATTCCCTCCTTTTGAGAGCCCAATTGCCCCAAATGGTCGCTGTTGTAGTGGTTAGGAAGTTCATTGTCTTAGCCCCAGCAGCTAGGACTTCCTGTAGGGACTACAAGGAGTCTTGGTTTCACAGGTCCTCATGACTCGCGAGGTAGCCGACTGTACCAGAACACGTGTCAAACCAAGATAAATCCTCCAGAAGGGACATTGAAGCGGCTTCCATTGCCGAAGCTTTTGTGGCTGAGAAAGAGACTGGAAGAGTAGAGTCTCTCCGAGGAGCAGCCAGGTGTGAGCCTTGATGTGCGGGGATCCAAGGTCAGAGAAGGGTTGGTGTCTCTGACCTTGTAAAAGCACTTTTGCCTCATAAACGGGAATTGCAAAAGTTTATGGGATCCCTGAGACTTCAGGGAACCCGTTTCTCCCAAGACCGCCTGCGAGACCTTCCTCAGACGGCCTGCAGTGTGAACAGACCAGGGAAGTTCAATTCTGGTCTTAGGAGACTGACCCCGCGAGTGTATGACCGGAGACTTGCGAGATCGAGAAGTCGAAGGGCGAGAGCAATCTTTCTCTGAAGATAAGGAGCAAAAACAAAGAGAAGCGTTCTTTCTGACTTTCCTAGAGCGATTGGAGACATTCAAACTAATATGTGAGGGAGAGGATTGAGGTCAGGGCGCGCTTTGCCCTTGGTCGCGCTCCAGGCGCGATTAGATGAAAAATTGTGGGAAGCGCTTCTCTTAAGGGAGAGCTTATTACGCTTTGAAGAGCTCTCTTGTGACAAAGAGCGAGAACATAACGTAGCGCTCTTTTTCTTGAAGCGCTTAGATGATCCCTTGTGAGAGGAAGGCGACAGCGAGGCAGAACAATGACGAGAGGAAGCGCTCTTCTTAGGTTTGCGACGAGAGTGCTTCTAGTCTCGAGGCGAGACGTCTCATGAAGAGAAGGCAAGGAAGAGCGAGAACGATGATGTCTCTTCTTATATCGCCTGTCTCTCCGGCGAGAACGTGTAAGGCAAAGGAGAGCGAGCTCTCCTTTTCCTCTTCTCTCTCTCCCTCCTAGCCTCCGAAGAGGGCGAGGACAATGACGAGGAGGAGGTACTGCGATGTTTTGAAGAAGCGCAAACAGTGTGAGAAGTAGGCTCCGCAGGAGCTGAAGTTACTACATCCACTGAAACTTCAGCGGGTGCCGACTGAGTTGACGGGAGGTAGGTGAGGTCCAGAACTCCCGAGGGTTCCAACCAGAAGGGACCTGAGGCACAACCTTGCCCACGAGGAACTGGTTCCAAACTTCCTCTGAAGGAGAACCAGGAAGTCTAAGGGAAGGCCATACCGCTCGTACATGATCTGGAATGGAAGCGGTAACGGAGTCATTCACGGTGGCGGAAAACATTGCCCCACTAGAGGCGGCAACAGGATCCGCCTGACCAAGAGGAATGGGGGTTAAATCAATGGTGCCACTTTTCCTTGACTTCCCCCCGGAGAAGGGAGGCAAGGAAGAGTCTGAAGGGAGAGAACGAGAGGCCGAAGAAGAGGCCCGAGACTCCTTACCTTACAAAAGCTAACCTGGAGGTAACGAGTCATTCCTGGATTTCTTCTTCCTCCTCTTCTCAAACTTCTCCCACTGAGAGGGCGACCACTCACTACATACTTGGCAGGGGGAGCCTTCAGAACACCTATGACCTCTGCACCCAGGGCATAGGGAATGAGGATTCACCTCCGGTGGCGACATAAAGGTGCCACAGGATTTCAAGGGCACCCAGGGACACTTCCTCATAATAGAGGGCATCACATCTAACAAAGAAAAAGAATTAATCAAAAACACAAAAAAGAAAGGCTAGTCTGCCAGTCAAAGAAAAGCAGGAGCAGTGGTGTTACCACTGCGACAGCTAGAATTCAATTGACCGGCGGTCCCCCACTGCTAACAGGTGGATAACTACCTGCCCGGTCGTTAAAGACCTTGTTAAGGATTTTCTGCCGTATTTTCCAGTTCGCGCTAGAATATCTCCTATAGTAAAGAATGAGGGTTTGTATCAGTGTAGGAACAAATTGAAATAATCATTGGCATTGATCTGGCTGGCTTTGATTTAGGAAATTCCCAAAAATGTGCTCTTTAAAGCACTCACTATAGCATTTAGCAGCATCAACATTGGCCGACCCACTTTCACAAGTAACTTCCTATGGTCGTCATCATCCTACCTTACCGTGCCAATGTTGAACCCACAAGAGGGCATTGACGTTTCTCTCTCTGACGTCTTGATTTGAGGAATGAAGGCCCAATGGGTACCATTGTAGGAAGTGTTCCATTAATTGTGCTGTTGCCTCACATAGGCATTCATGGTTAGTGGATAATCCCCATTTGTGGTGGTTATCTCCAGTTTTGTCCACTTTTACCCTTGTTCTATTCAGGGTTACCCAGTCCTTCCTGGTGAGTGCTGTTCCTTTGGGTATGCCTTTGTTTAGGCGGGCAGTGTCTCGTTGGATGGCCATCGGTCACTTTCGTGCCACTTCTCTAGCCTGTGAGCAGCTTCTGGGATTGGTTCTAGTCCATCCACTGACGAGAAGCTTTTGCAGGATTTTAACCTTCGCCTTACTTCTTGATGAATTGTGGAATGAATGCTCAGGGTCATTAAAATGTTTATTCTTTTCAGTTTTTTATAGGGTTTCTCTTCAGATATTGGGTGTTGGGATACTGGATATTTTACATATAAAGATGGTAGGTGTGTTTATTTTATGATACCAGTAATAATCCAACAGGACTTAATTTAGCTTTGGATCTACCTTATGCACATGGCATGACCTTGCCCACACTGGTGCACAGTACTACACAGTAGAGTAACAAAGTGCTGGGGCTGTTTGTATCGGTCTCGGAATCTGTTCCCAACTGCAGATGGAAAGTTTGCAGAGGAGATTGTTCCTAGCTGCTACTTTAAGTTTCCTTTTATTTGTGTACTCTTTGAAGGAGAGTGTTCAGTTAAGGGTGACACTTAAGTAAACTGGGAAGGGGATTTTCCAGTTCTTTGTCACCCCATTTGATCTTTAGTTTTATGTTTGCCTGATAATTGTTCAAGTGGAAGGCCCACACCAGTGTTTTCCAATTATCTGATTCCATGACAGACCTTAAGTTCCCGAATCCCTTGAAGAATTGAACACAGAGCGCAAAGATTTTCATATCATTAGAAAACATCTTTGTCTTTGCTCTCATGACTGGGTCTGAGATGGAGAGATATCACTTCAGCTCAACAACTAGTATGTCAACTGCGCAACACTTGGATAAGCTCTTCATTTCTTTGGTGGCTTTCCGTCGAGTCTTTAATGAAATTTCCTGAACCATGATTGCAAACCGTTTATTTCTTAATACAAGTAAAGGCGCTGATCATGCCATGTGCCCATTAATACTTTCCTATCAGCACCAGATTCCATTTCATAAAATAATAACTATTTTTGGGAGAGTTAAGTACTTTTATCACCTTTGGAAGACATTTAAGAACACTTAAACACAAGAAGGCTCTAAGTAGCCAAAAATTCCTAGCTGCTCCTCATCACATATGTGAAGTGTATTACCAAACCATACCGCACCATACGGTTATTCTTAAAGAGTAGCTTCATTATTCTTCTAGTACAAGAAAGAGAACTACTTTTAGAGCTTCATATATATATCATTTCATCTAATCATATTCTCACTCAGATACTAGAATCTTAAATAGGCAGCCTGGGTGAAAATAAGCTTAAGCCATGTCATCACTAATCCAAGACCATTAGCTAGAGGGTATCTTCTTGGAAGCTAAACAATGATTATTTCTACCAAACTATCTAGTTTTTCAAAGCACCAGATGAAGAATTAACAGCTTTATGCTGTGGAAACAGAAACATCCACAGAATAGGGGTCATTATAATGCTGTGAAAGTCAGGGTAACCTATTGAAAATAACCATTACATGTCATTTAAAATACCCAAATGTTATTCAAGTAAAGTAATCACTCGATAATACTTAAATATTATAATCACTGTTTTAAAAGTGCCTCATAATTAACACGGTAAAAGAGCATAAAAACAAATGAAAGAGTTTAGCATCATAGAAAATTTGTGTTCAACATTTTTTGTAGTAAAAAAAAAAAAAAATCCTATATAGAAATAATTCTTTGACAGTTATTCATAGATCGAGGTACTAACCTGAGCTGCCCTGGCTGCCGCTTCCGTTATGACCTGACCCCAGCGGTTCCTAGCATCCTCTGTATGAGCTGCGAGGTGTAATGTCATACCACCAAACTTAGCCACTGTGAAGGAATAAGGTTTGCCTCCATCTGCTAAGGCATGGACACTGTAATCTAGTAGGTGGACTGCTCCGAGCGGATGCTGCTCCTGTTGGAAGGTTAATTCAATTTAGGGTGAAGATCATTAACTAAGTCATTACAGTATACATAATTTAATTAGTACAAGGTTAAGGTGCTGTCCTGCAGCGCTTATATTATACAATTTCAGCAATAATTCATTGGGGTTTAAATAATTACTTATGCATAATTTAATAGAAAGTGATTTGGATAGCTAATTGAAGTCATCAAAATGGCATATTTTTCCATATTAAAATATGCTTTTGCAAATGTATCATATTTTGTTTTTATAAATGATGAATGTAAAATGTTTTGGTCAACATGTACTGTAAAGTTAATGATCATACAGATTACTTACAGCACAAAGTATGAATATATGGGTGAAATTATAGCAGGTTTATTAGGTAAGACCTACACAGTATTCCAAAGATCTAGTGGCATTATGTCCAGCTGAACATACGACCCGGTCTTCAAATGCAGAGCGGCAGGATTATATTGATAATGAATAACTTCCACGGTAGATTAGGTTAGGCTTTTTATAGATTAGCTTGGCAGTTAAAGATCAAAATTAAAATAGCCTTTTACCAGCTTACTTTGAAGTGTACTGATAAAAAATACAGTCAGTGCACTGTTTAACATGATATTAGTCTGATGAGTAAATACCAGAAAAAAACTAAACTGAATAGAATAACAAAATAAATAAACAGTACTACTGTACTTTTAAGCACATACCTAACAAGTCTCAGCATTTATATTCAAAATCCTGTTATCATTAACTTTCAACCTTGTTATGTAACTTTTAACACATGTACACTATATATCTTGAATATTAATGTAGGCTTTCGAATCAATTCAGACCTTTTCCAAAGTACCTTTGCCAACCTTTACTAATAACTATCAATACAATGATTTTAAGAATGAAAGGGTAAATAGGAAACCTTTTCTAATTGACTTCATACCACAACAGCACAAATTCTGGACTAGGCCTCTGGAGTATGGTGTCAGTATAAGGCTGCTTCCACACAAACAGCCAATTGGCAGGTGAAGGCAGAAATATCCTTAAGGTTAAATATAAAAACCATTGATACCAATGAAAGTTCAGACTGATAGTTGAGGGCACTGGAAGAATCAGTATTATTGTAATTGATGCATTCAAAATTTAAAATTCCATTTGTACCAGCTAAATGGCTGCTTATATGGATGTAGTTTAATGCAATATTGGCTTCCTTTGGTTTTATTCAGTACATTCCTTAAAACATAGGGTCTCCCCTCCAACTTTTAAATAGGTTTAAGCCCACCTTATATAATCAAACTACTATAATTTTAATTAATAAAACTTCATAAGAAGGTATGAAAGGGGTACTATCATATGTTCAAAGAAATTTTAATTCAAATCAGCTGAATCTTCAAGATAATATAACCCTAGACTTCAGAAACCTATCCTCCCCACATTCACCATTAACAAGCCTGGGAATACATAAAAAGCCCTCCTTAAATTTCATAAAAAAACACTATAAAGTATTTACAGTACTGTATACTAATTAAATTTTGATTAAATGCATTTAGTACAGGCATATACAAATTAATTCATTGCTTGTGGAAGAAGTGGTGAAGTTCTCAGCCAGGTAAGGAAGAGTTAATTTGACCTCTCATGCGTTAACGTGAAATATCTTTAGTATCCACCTTCCTATGCTTCAAAAATTACTTTACATGTTACAAACCATTTCCGACTTAAAGTAGTACAGGCAGTGATCCCTCTTGAGAGCAAACCATCGTCTGTGCCACGTTCTGGAGATCGTCGTGGAACCGGGTGGGTGGTGGGCGCCTCCGAGTTTGTACAGGTATCCGGCACATAGCGGGGTTGGGTCTTGGGTTACTAATGGCGTCAGCACATCACAGGTTCTGGCTACTTCTAGACGCAGTGTGTCACAGCCTGAGGAAGAAATTATTGATTAGTGAAGAAAAGAACTTAAACTTATGCTACAGCATTAAGTACTGTGTACCAATGCTATAACTATCGTGCATAAACAATAGGCATTTTATAACTAAAAACAATAATAAATACAGATATGAAATCATTTTATGAAATGGTTCATAACAATGAATAATCTTATATTCATTTATAAAAACAAATTTGTACTTTAAAATGGAGGGGGGGGGGATTTTGCTTGTCAGATCATACAACATTGGTTAAAACCATCTTAGAGGAATAAATTCACCAAGTTACCCTTCCTGTGTTTTTTTCTTCCTTTTGCAATAATTAAGGGTGACAAAACAAAACAGGAAGTATGGGCTGTACTGCTTGAAAATGTAAGTTGAGAGAGAGGTGGAACATGTACAAAGACAATTGATGAGGAGAGAACCTTCAAAATTCTAGTCAAGAACAAGCAGGAAAAGGATGCAGAGTTTTACAGTTAAATGAGGTGGAAGGATAAATTTCAGATGGCAAAGGTAAAGGAAGATTTTGGCGAAATGTAAACGGAAATTTGATACAGCCACCTGATGAAATAAAATGTTCAGGAAAGAGATGATGAGAGATGTACAAGGGGTAAAAGATATAAAAGATGAGAATGGGTAAAATGGCACATTTGCAATATTTTATATCTTTCCTAACTGTAAAAACCTGGAGCATTTTACGTGGAAGTATTATTTCAGCGATAACCGAAACTAGCCGATAAAGCTAGTTAGCGGAGGAGGTAGCGGGGGGTAGGCCAACCTACCCGCTCACACCAGCACAAGTAAACAACCATCACTTTGCAATTGTGGAAGGTTCAGGGGTGAGGTGATGGCAGGATCAGTACAGTATGTGTAAAGAGCTCCAGTGGAAAAATAAAAATGATTTCAAATTTGTCATTTGCTCCGGCACTATATACAAACCTTATGCTCTTTACGTAGGAGACTCACTCCATGGTGGGTAGAAAACCTAAAACTAACTGGTTGGTTACTGACCCAGGGTGACACTGCTTCACATGAGCTGTTTTAGAGGGCACCTTGACACCTTGTGATCCTTGTAGGATGATGGGCTCGGCAATCTGTGTTAGGTGTAGAATTTAGCAATGTGATTTGACCAGGTAAGCGTAATTTTGGAGCCAAGCTCCTTACTAAGCTCCTAACTTAACCTAGACATTGCCCGACTCCCCCTCGCTTGGAGAACTGGTACATAAATATATAAAAATACAGTATATCAGGCTATGCAAAGGGCATGGTACCCACCTACAGTCAGAGAAGGTCAGCTTGCAAAGTTCTTTGGACGCTGCACCCCAAGAGAGGAGGGTGAAATATGAAGTGGCCAGACACTCACACATTCATACTAGACTGACTCGGGGGTAACATCTGCTCTCAACCAACTGCTAGTTGTGGGCTATGACTTGCAGGTAGTGGGCGGTGAACGTTGTTTGTCGCTTCCACATGCCTGCTTGCAAAACCTGCATCACAGAGAAATTAGATTTGAACACCAGGAATGTGCTGAAATCCCTCGTGTTGTGAGCACGGGCACAACGACTAGGCAATGAGGAGCCTGGATGTATGGCTTTCTCGATTACCTGTCTGGTCCAAGAAGAGTTCTTTGTAATCTTCATGGCTCTCCCCATACTCACAAAGACCCTGCTGATCTGAGGGCGTGCTCTGGAGGTTCTTTTCAAGTATTTCCTCAGTGTCCTAACAGGGCAGAGTACCCGTTAGTCTGGGTCATCTCTTACAGAATGGAGAGACTCAATCTAGAAGAGCCCAAATCTAGGATGCGCTTCAACCAAATTTTGAGTCTTAGCTACAAACTCAGGGTTGAAACAGAGTATCACTTGCCCCTATCCCCTTGAATGAGCGATGTCATAGGACAGACCATGTCACTCGCTGACTCTCTTGACACAGGCCAGGACTAGGAGAAAGACCGTCTTCAGGGTCAAGTTACAATCTAATACTTGACGAAGAGGTTCGTAAGGTGCCCCTTTCAGTGAGCATAGTACTGTGCTTCGCTATGTTCAAAGATGGTGGCCTGACTTCCGACTGAGGGCATGTGTGCTCGAAGTTCAGTATGAGGAGAGACAATTCCGTGAGGGAAAACGTTAATTCCATTCAGCTTAAAAACAAGCCTTAAAGCCTAGTGATAGCCTTCTACTGCTGACACCGAACAAAGTTTTTCCTCCCTGAGGCACAGTATACCGAAAACTTCGCTATCGTTGGAATAGGGGCACTGAGTGTAGAGATACCACATTCATGACACCAACCATAAAAGATGGACCACTTTGCCTGAATACTGAGGCAGACAAGTCCTGGAGGTATCCTGCCATTCTCTTTGCAACTGGTCTTGAAAAGCTTTAATTTGCAGAGAGAATCAATTAATGGAAGATCTCCACATGTGTGGAGAAAGTTCTCTCTGTGCCTACTGTGAGCAGATGCCAAAGGTCCGGAAACCATTCTGCATGTTGCCACAATGGAGCTACTAGGATCATTGAGATATCTTCAAATGTCCTGACTTTGTTTAGAAGCTTCCTTAGAAGGCATAAGGGGGAGATTACATACACATCTATTTTGTCCCAGAGCTAACTGTTGTTTCAAAGACCATTGAGAGCCTACTACAGTCAGCCTGTGCTTTACACGAGTTTATACTTTGTGATTTTGCTTATATGCAACACAGAAAACTGCAATACCTATTAAATAAAAAATCTTACGGCATCAAGATTCCAAATAGCCTGCGCTCCTTTGCATTGGCTTGCTTTGTGTCTCTTCCCTCTCTCCACTCAGCTTGTCCAAGCTCTTGCTGACTCAGACTCACAGCCCTCACACCGTCATTATTCAAACTGTACATCCATTTACTTGTGGTAAAAAATTACAGCTACATTTGAAATAAACTGGATTCTGATTAAACTGGTGTTGCATTTAACTGTATCCAATAATAATGCATGTATTATTTACATTTTAGTATTGTCTTTGTACTGTAAATAAAAATATAGCGGAATATAATTTTTCCCATAGTTTACGTTTATGCTTTCCAAATCAGCTGATTAGGGGCTTACTAGCAAGGATATTTTGTATTTCCTAAAGAAACAACTATTACTTGATCTATCATTTTCCAATTAGCATACTAATTTCAATAGTTTTGTTTGAAATACTTGTTTCATATTTTATTTACTGTCAAGTTGAATCGCATATAGAAGCACGATAATTTAGTTTTTAGCTCTGTGATGCTTAATTATAAAGCTTAGGAAATCATTTATATCGTGTTATAACAAAATTATATTCTTGGTTTTCAGTCACTTCGTAATATCTTCTAAATTCAACATTTACAAATGTAATTACAGTACACAATTTGCACATTCAAAAGGTCCTCACTATATTTTCTTTTTCAGTTGCCACTGTAGAAAACGAATGCGTAGATGGCCATTGGGAATCAACTTCTCTAGGGAAGTTAGATGTCCCAGTAGCCATTCCTGCTGGCAACTTGTCTCACATGAAAAAGGATTGAGCACCCGCTCAGTCTATTTGTTACTCAGACGGGAAAACTTTGCTTAGTTTAATTATGATTTCCATCCCTAGATATACCATCTCATGAGAAGGTTGCAGGTGTGACTTCTTGTAATTTACCACAATCCCCAGATCCTGGCAAACGGTAAGAAGCCTGTTTTGGAGGAGAAGGGTCTCCCTCGAATCTGCTAGAACTAGGCAATCATTTAGATAATGATGCAAACGAATGCCATTCATGTGAACACAGGTGGACACCAGGGTAATCACCCAAGTGAACACCTGAGGTGCTGTAGACAAGCCGAAGCATAGCCTCTTGAACTGGTATATCTATCTATTCAATGTGCATCTCGGGTACTACCTAGAGATCTAAAGATATCACGAAGTCCTAGGTTGCATGCAGACCTCTGTCAGGCAGAGGAGCTCACCCACCCACCTTGCTAGTGCTTGGTGAATGGGTGCGCAACACACTGCGAGACACGGGTTTGTGCTCATGCCCAAGTGGCACGGGCCAGAGTACTCTCGTACGACCTGCCTCCCACAGAAGCCTGGCAGATAGCGTTATGTGGTCCTACATAAGGAAGTATTAGCTCTTGAAAGGCAAGTAAAGCTGAGGGAAACAGGTTGTACCAGCAACATATCCAGGGGAAAAATAGTTTTCCCTTCCAACTTATCGGAAACTCAGATGGGCTCTGGGCTACTTGCCCAGCTAACTACTGTACCCAGTAAGGTAACCAACACCTCCCAAGGATTGTGTCTGTTGCTCCAGCCGAAGGGTTGGCAAGTTCAATTGAGAGAAACAAGGAACCTTGACGCTCAAGTGAAAGGTCAATCGCTGTTGAGTCATGCAACCAGTTGCAAGCAACTACTCTGTAGTGGGGAAGCCTGTCCTCCAACTGCCTTCAATCTAATGGGAGTTGGTCGTGTAAGTATACCTGAGGATCGGTAACACCAGGAATGGCCAGTACTCTCTAGAGGAAGATGGTATTGTAGCGAATCTCCTTAGCAATAGCTGTCAAGCAAGATACCAGTCACTAACGACCGATCGCACACAACTACTTCTGAGGGGCAAGACCGAGACATATCTTCAATCCACTGTCTGACAGGTAATTGTAAGTTCAGGTCCATCTACAAACCAGCAACACAGACTGCCAAGGCAGGACAAACATATGAGTGTAGCGCGAATGTTTCTGGCCAAATTATCTATAAACCTTTTGCTCAACTTTCTGTCACCCTCCTCTGTGTAATTTTCCTCTCGGGATACATATCCAAACATCACAGATTCTGTTCCTTGCAACGACTGCACAGTACCAGCCAAAGGCTGTCGCCATGGGTGTACCAATCTCCTTCCAATTCTTTCTTCAACTTATCAAACAAAAATATATAAGCCAGTTTCTTATAGGGATAATATTCCTCATAAACATGTTGCATGGTTGCAATTGTGATAGCCACCTTCAGTTTATGATCAATTCTTTGTCGTTCTGACACCAACTGCATGAATTCTTGAGTGCAGCAACTGGAATTTGATTGGAGAACATTGATCAATGTTCACAATAAGACTTCCTTCTTCCTCAGATTCGCTTGTGCAAAGTTTCAGAGTCTAAGTCTAAGTATTCTTAATACATGTTAGGAAGGAACTGCCGGGAATAAAGGATTGAGGGTAGACTACCTATGTCAGGTTACGGTAGGAGGGTAATGCATAACCTGATTTCCCGTAAGGAATAAAACCATCGAATCTTATAATTCATGATTTATTTCTTAAACTTTAGGCCAGTTGATTTTAATCGTAAGCCGGTTAAAAGGTTCTAACAGGAAAACAAGAGTACAGTATGTCTTAACTCTACCGAGCTGAAATAAAAAATGACGGTTGCTTACCATTGCTGGTGTAAGCAGGATTGGTCTAACCCTGCTATCCCCCTCCAATAACTAGCAGAGGGAGGTTAAACATCGCAAAAGCTTTAATGGCTAATATTATTCCTACATAAAAAGCGTAAGGTTTGTATACAGTGCCAGAACATTTAAAAGTTGATTGAAAGGAAATGCTGTACAGTACAGTATTGGAATAAAGACAGTAATACTAAATTTTGAACCTTTATTACATGGAGAAAATATTTACAAACTGAATGTTGATTGGACAGGACAACCAATAGGGAATGTGACATAAAATACAGCCAAAAGAAATCTTTGGATAGTTGAAAAGCCCATAGGCCAACCTTCAGGAATTATACAACATTTACTAGAAGCAAGACGAGAACCAGGTAGTGGTGACCTTCCAGATTTTGGATTCTACAATTTTCTAGAGAAGTGATGACAAGGTGCATTCAATAAGGATTATCTGCTCCCTTACTTGCAATGTGCAATGATACTCTCTCTTGATGCCGGATGATGGTAACCAGCCACAGTAATCAATTGATAATATACTCGGTTTCTGTAGTTATCATGCAAATAAGTCTAACAAGCAATATTGGGAATTATTCTTTTTGTGCTTGTGCATTCTATTCTATTGTACCTATTTCACATCTATATGTTTTGTTAAGAGGAAAAAAAGAGAGAAAATAACTTATGTAGATAAAACTGAAGATACTTGTTCAACATAAAGCCCGCAGATACATACTGTAATAGCTATAACTTTGGAAGTCTGACGTTTTTATAATAAGATATCTGCCCTATTAAGTGATGAAGCTAATCTGATACTGTACAGTGAATTTTATTACCATTAGTGAATTACACTACTATCTCTCCACAAAGTAACGAGCTGGACCAACTATATGGAAAAACTTTACTTGTCATGGAAGATAAAAAATGAGAACAAATACAGCTTTTCCAAGATCAATATAAGCTAAACTGAATAAAAAAATATTTTAAAATACAATGAAAGTGTGCTGATGATCCTATACAGTACATGCAAATTTTCACAAAAAGTTTAAAGTGGTTCCAAACACTCATAAAATGTCAAAGTTTACCATAAATTGTGGTAGATTTGAAAGTTTTAAATTTTCTAATATTGAGTTTATTGATGTAAAAAATACGGATCAATAAGCTGTCCAAGATATTAAGGAATAGCTAGTTAGCATAACTACCAAAAAGTACCGTAAGTTGGCCAGGGCACTAGCCACCCGTAGAGATACTACCACTAGAGAGTTATTGGGTCTTTTGACTGGCCAGACAATATTACATTGGATCCTTCACTCTGGTTACGGTTCCCTTTTCCCTTTGCCTACACATACACCTAATAGCCTGGCCTATTCTTTACATATTCCCCTGTCCTCTTCCACCTGAAAACACTGAAATTACCAAACAATTCTTCTCTCAGAGGTTAACTAATGCACTGTAATTGTTATTTCCCCGGAGGGAATTTCGGACCTAAGATTTCTCCCCCCATCTTACATAAAAGCATTGACCTTTATTTTCATCGCAATCAAATAGTTTTTCCATTATCACCCAATTCCTGACGAACGCAGGTGGGAACCTGGGACTTTGGGTGGGCGAAAACAGAAAAAAAAACTTGGTTATTTAACACTTTTGCGATTCCTAAAATGCCACAGACCCTATCACACACACCTAACCTAACCAAGTTGTGGAATGATCTTCCTAATCGGGTAGTTTAATCAGTAGAACTTCAAAAGTTCAAAGTTGGAGCAAATGCTTTTTTGTTGACCAGACGGACATGAGTCTTTTTATAGTTTATATATGACATTTTTGTTGTTGACGTTGTTAATAGTTTATATATGATATATCTCTTTTGACATTACTTTTTTTAGAATGATTTATTGTTAATTTGTTCTCTTCAGTTATTTATTTCCTTATTTCCTTTCCTCACTGGGCTATTTTTCCCTATTGGAGCCCCTGGGCTTATAGCATCTTGCTTTTCCAAATAGGGTTGTAGCTTGGATAGCAATAATAATAATAATAATAATAATAATAGTTCCCAGGTCACATACCTAGCCGAGGGGCCAGAAACCTGCTCAGGTTCCAGACCTACCCAGGGGGCAAAACACACGGATCCCCTACCCAGGTCACAAATTCTAAAAGTAAATCACAAATAATTCTTTACCTTATGATTGACACCTAAGTCTGTTTTCGGTCATTCTTACCATTTGCTCCGCCAGTAAGTAATCAAATTTAAGTACTTTCACTTTAAAAAAGTGAAGTCCATGGTTTCGTTTGATATATAAATCTAAGTGGCGGTAGGTCTAGAAGTGGTTGAAAAATAAATAATAAAATTTGACCCACCTGACAAAAAAAAACTTGGTGGTTCTATTGTACTGTATTACAGGGTAATATGTACTTCATATGTTCACGGATGTTGTTCTACAACAGCCATTTTTTTCCACCTTCCCCTTCAGTTTCAACTTCACCACCATGACACCATCACCTCAAGATGTCTCCAAGAGGGAACTTGAGGGAAGTACATCAATCTATTTCGAAATTTAGTGAACCACATGAGGTACTAAAGACATTAACTCTCCTCTTTCGCCGTGAAAAAAAAAAAACTTAGGTGACACCTAATTGTTCTGAACGACTACCAAGAGATCCTTACTTTTCAAGTAAGGCTTGTTAGTGGAGAATTTCGGGCAAACGACATTTGGATTGGCCTAACGTTCCTTTCATCTTGAGCGCCAAAAAGACAATTATATGTTCTTTTTGCAGATATAAGTTTTGCCAAGCTTCTATTTAGAAGATTTAATGGCAATTTGACTTTCATCTGATAAAACTGTGGGTACGAACAGGACTGTTGAGTTCTAAACCATTTAACGGTTTTTGAGCATTTCACAATTTATTCAGTTAATTCGTACTTTCTTAATTCCTCTACTAAAAAGCACTAAATTTAAAAAATGAACTCAAACTCTCTCATTGCCGTTTAAATACAAGTTCATATTAAAAAAAAAAGAACAATCATCATTTATATCTAACTCTATCTGTGCCTTGGCCTTATTGTAAACCTCTGTCGTTCATGACATATTTCAGAATCTTTTCAGTCATTAATACTCTTTTTGTTCACAGATATAAAAACGAAATGAAAATGATATATATTTACTAACGGTCACATAAACATAGATATTAACATTTCATAAAAAGCGAGCAACTTAGATTGACATTTAAAATTATACTTTGTGAAAATGTAAGTTTCTCGTGTGAAACTATTTCTAATATCCTAATAATGAAACAAATGTTCCTCTAAGGTATATATAAAAAAACATTGAATATTATTTTTCTAGAGTATTATTTCAAACAGCCAACGCTATCAAAGAAATTAGACTAAATTTTTTGCTTCCCATCAAAATCTACCCATCAAGACTACCGAGTAGGCCTACACAGAGGACTAAAAAATTGGAGCTCAATTGCTTAGCCTTAAAGTTATCTTGACAAGTTACTTTACTTGGGTATTAAAAATCTACAATTATATGCGTCGTATATTTAAAAATAGCAGATTTTGCACCTTTTACAAGGTGCCTCTTCAGCGAGGCACTTTGTAAAAAAGTGTGAAAGCTCCTGCTATTTTTTAGATATACAACGCATATAATTGTGGATTTTTAATACCCAAGATCTTCAGACATGACATGTGTTCAGACATGACATGGTGTTTTATTCAATTTAAGTTACTTGACTCTAAATTATGCTTTTCTGGTCCTTCCTAATCAGGTAGTTTAATCGGTGCAACTTCAAAAGTTCAAACTTGCAGCAAGTTTTTATGTTGAACAGGCTGACATAAATCTTTTAATAGTTTAAATATGAAATATGTTTTTATCTTTTTACTGTTTAAAATATTCTATTTTAATTGTTCATTATTTTCCATGTCGTTTATTTCCTTATTTCCTTTACTCACTGGGCTATTTCCCTTGTTGGAGCCCTTGGGCTTGTAGCAACTCGCTTTTCCAGCTTAGCTTAGGATAATAATAATAATAATAATAATAATAATAATAATAATAATAATAATAATAATAATAATAATAATAATACTCTTTACAAGGCATTATGAGTATTTCGAATTTCACACCGCGCTCATTGTCAAATCCACATTATCGAATCAGAAAACAAGAAATTCTAGTTTTCCTACAATATATATTATAAATATTTTGTCAAAAATAAATATAAAATGCAACATGTTTTGCCATGTCTCTTTCTCCTGTGTCATTTTAAAAGGACTAATGACTAAATTCCCAGATAAATGAGGAAGATGGAGAGTAGGCTTAATAGTTTGGTATTGTACAAGAAGTTATGGATCATAATGGAATCCCAAGCTCAACACAATATATCCTCACAATAAATCAATCCTATTCTATTAATAGGAAAGGATTTTAATTGACCATTAATGAATTTACTACGAGGAATAGCTTGTTGGCGAATAGTTTCGGCACTAGTAAACAAATTTGTTTTTTCCGTCAACAGAAACGACACAATTAGGAAATCGTTCTGTATATATAAATGTCTTGTTAGTCCTTTAATCAACATGAAGGTGGATGTATATTTCATTTAGAGCACTATTCAAAGATACTGTTTACTATTTTTTTGACGCTTTCCGAAAATAAATTCTTTGTATACGATTTTTACCCCAATTCCATCACTAAAATCCACTTTCCTTAGTAAACCCTTGTTTCTTTTCGTACTAAATTGTAACAAATTGATCTTAAATCTTCAATGTTCATTTAACACTACTCTTCCTGTTTCTATTATTGCTACTGACTTAACTATGACTAGTGATTCTAAACGTTATCTACTTTTTATATAAAAATCTATCGTAGTGCAGATTAATGAAAGTGTCTGGACAAATGAAAAAAAAAATACCACGAAGCTTCCAGGCCGAAGACAAAACAGGCGATGACCGATTTCCAGTCACTGGGAGTCTAGTTACGCCCTGTAAAACGGCTGGGAAAAAAAGGTTAAGCAAATGACTAATTAAATTTTTATTGGGATTAATTTGCAGTCGAATTATGTTTTCCTTCACAGACGCCATGTTATTCTTTCGACGTCCGAAGTACAGTAAATATAAGTTTCTTCTCGATTTATAACAAAAAAATTATAGTTTCATTATGGCTTATAGCTTATATACAGTATACTGTGTATATATATATATATATATATATATGTATATATATATATATATATATACATATACTGTATATATATACACACACACCATATATATATATATATATATATATACATAACCACTAGTAAATCCGATACTCTTTTCAATACCTATAAACTATAAAAAAAAAAAAAAAGCAAACGCACATATAAGCCAGATCATCACGCTCTAAATCACATCTTCCAACCAACGAAAAACTATTGTCAATTCTTTCAAGTGAGGCAGATTTGCACCGACTCGCAGCGGTGCCCTTTAAGCTCGGAACAGTTTCCCGATCGCTGATTGATTGTACAATATAATTTTAACCAATCAGATAGCAGGAAACAATTCCGAGCTTAAAAGGGCACCGCTGCGAGTCGGTGCAAATGCGCCTCATTAAAAAAAATTATAACGCCTCCTGCCGAAACCTGACTCACCTGCGTGGGCCAATCTGACGACGTCGGAGTGCGAGGCGTCCAGGACGTTAGCGCCGTTGATGTTGATGATGATGTCCCCGACTTCCAGGCCCGACGTCTCCGCCGGGGTATCGGGTTCGATCGCCGACACAACCACAGGTCGGGAGCCATGGATTCGAAAGCCGAACTCGCCAGAATCACGGCTCACCGTTACTGTCTTGTCGGATTCTGTTGGAAGGGGGGGGGGGTATGG
>NC_090751.1:155000-164274 GCF_036898095.1 Palaemon carinicauda
TGCGCAGATTATCAAGGAGAATTCTGAGACCGGGGGATCGTTCATACCTTCACAACCGGTCCATACTAATTATAGTAAGATCATCCAACAGGCATCAAGAAAAGGCCGAAGAGACAGCTTGTCTATCGCCTTAAACCCAATCCGTCCCCGGTCCCTGCTGCTAGTGACTTCATCGAGATTTAAGTAGTATTTCCTCAACACCCAAACTTCTCGTTACTCCACCAGGTGGCTCATCCGCTTATATAACCGTTGGTAAATATGTAATGCTAAGATATACCACCTAGCCTGGTAATATGAATACAAATATATACTTATATATAAACTATGTCATATATGTATACAATAAAGTGGGAGCATTGTCAAACGTTCAACTTCTCGGTTTCTTCCCGTCCCTTGGGTAGGTTGAGAGAGTAGTCATACCCTTGTGAGTGGTGGGGGGTTACCCTGATAGGCACACTCGGAAAACACAGTCTCCCTCAAGGCACAAACTGCCGTGTTGTAGTTAGGAAAGGGGGTGGGAAGGGTTGAACCTGTGTGTGCATGTGTATGCATGTGTATGCATATCTTAATATTGAATCAATTTTGACGGATATAAATGTACACACATTATATATATATATATATATATATATATACACACACACACAGTTCATTGGCGCATAAATGTCATACATGTGTGAAAAATATGTCGGAATTGAAAATAATCAACAAAAACGGAGACACTAAGTACAAACTATTCTACACAATTACAATAAAAAAAAGCTATAAAAAAATAAGTCTATCTCGATAAAACTGGAAACCAATATTGAAAACAGATAGCCGATATGTAACTTAATAATAACATTTATGAGCAAGTGAGTGCGCAAGTAAACCGAACATGTTGCAATAGATATCTTTATTAAAGGTGTCCGGCTTCAGTTCCAGTTTCATCTGAATAGATGCTCACCAGAACGTCAGTCGGGACAGTCCAAGCTCACTACTGCGGTGCCCAATCACAACAGTGGCCTCCCCAGTTAACAGTTTAAACTGACGGTCCCGGGCGGGGATTGATCTGCAGCTATGCTAGTGCTAGGCAAACACGTAATCACAATACTAGCCAGGACGTTATTAGATGAATAGAATAATACAGATAATAAGAGCATACGAAGTGAAAAAAAATAAATAAAATTATCATTATCTTGAAATAATGATTAGCGCCTCCATCGGGGACATCTCATTGGCAATCAAGCATCAAGTACTATTTGCAATCAATCACGTTGCCAAAAAAGATTAAAAGTAACCAATGGTCCCCAAAGGTGGCCTGGGTTCACAGTATGATTCAAGATGGCGCTGAAAAATATCCAATCTAAGCTGGAAAGAATGAAGACGTTTCTAAACCATCTCTGCATCTTGAGATTGAATGATTGGTTGATTGATTGATTGATTGAGAGTTTTCTGGCATCCTCTGCATCTTGAGAGAAGTGTGGATGCTGTTAAGATGGAGATACAGTGATGGCAAGGTTGGCGTAAGTGATGAGATGGATCTGGGTTTCTTGGTCTGGACAAGTGGAGAGAATGGAGAGCTATTGTATTATTCAGACCTCTGAAGGGGGGAGACACAGAAAATGCTGGCTAGATGGAGACGACAGAGTATGTAAAAGGATGAGTTTTAAGTTACAAGAGAGGGAAGAGAATGAGTGTACCAACAATATATAATGTGAATGGAGGCTAGTTTGGCTTGTGTGTGATGAGCCTCGTGGTGCGAGTACGGATGTGGAAGTTTTTTCGCTCGAGGGTTTTATTCCTGATCAAAAACTTTCAAATTATGAATTTGGCAGTGAATAACACACACTTCTAGTATATCAATTTTTGTATAGCTAAAATAAAACTCGCATTCTCTGATAATTACTTCTTCATACAAAGGGTACCCTTCAGGCAAATACGTGGAAATTAAAAATTGGAATATTTAAAAAATAATTCCCATGCCATACGGGATAATAACAACAACAATAATAATAATAATAATAATAATAATAATAATAATAGCAATAACAATAATAATAATAAATCATTAGTTTGGAAACAACATTATGTCAATGATAATGATAAAATTATGAAAACTTATGGTTTCACAAACAACAAGTTTAATAATTTGACCTGTATAATGAAAAAAAAAATCTGGGAGAAATAATCTGACTACATCACCACAAACAAATAAACCAAAGACTTTCAACTTCAAGAAAAGGGAGAGACAAGAAAATCAGAAACAAACAAGACGATAAAGACAAGGAACTGCCAAAACACAAATAAAGAAAACAGAACAGGTAGACAGAACTTATATTTAGATCGGCGGAAGGGAGACAAAAATGCGTCTAAGGTAATTATAGAACCGGAACACTGTTGCACATGCCTCTGAGAGAGAGAGAGAGAGAGAGAGAGAGAGAGAGAGAGAGAGAATTAAGTCATAAGCAGAGATAGTGTGCTATAACAGAAAACATGATATTCAGAAGATTTTTAGCACAAAGCCATCAAGCACAAATAGAGCATCTTAGTACAGAGAGAGAGAGAGAGAGAGAGAGAGAGAGAGAGAGAATTAAGTCATAAGCAGAGATAGTGTGCTATAACAGAAAACATGATATTCAGAAGATTTTTAGCACAAAGCCATCAAGCACAAATAGAGCATCTTAGTACAGAGAGAGAGAGAGAGAGAGAGAGAGAGAGAGAGAGAACTTTAGCTAGAATAGTCATATACATAGATAGTGTGCTCCAACAAAGTCATTATTACAAATAGAAGACCTTAGTACATAAACAACTGAGAGAGAGAGAGAGAGAGAGAGAGAGAGAGAGAGAGAGAGAATTATTTTACCTTAGTACATAAACAACTGAGAGAGAGAGAGAGAGAGAGAGAGAGAGAGAGAGAATTATTTTTAACTAGAATAGAGTCATATACAGAGATAGTGTGCTCCCACAAAGTCATTAGCACAAACAGAACATCTTCGTACATAAACAACTCAGAGAGAGAGAGAGAGAGAGAGAGAGAGAGAGAGAGAGAGAGAATCTAAATTGAGACAGCAACTTAAAAGCATTGCACTAGAATTGGCCGATAGAAATCAAAGCAAAGGAAGAAACTAGGGCTATTAAGGAAAGACTAAATTTGCAACCGTTGGAGTATGCCAGTTCCTAGGAAGGTCTTGAAATAAAATTGGGTGCATGTGTGGAATAATTTTTTCTCTCTGGTTTAGCATAAATTTCGGAGGACGAGAAGGTTTTTCAGTATCTATTCGTAGGTTATTCACTTCTCTCTCTAAAAATAATTCTATTTCCTTTCTCGTTTCTCCATTTAGGCTTCTGTGTGTTCATTTTTGTTCCTTTTTTATGAAAAGTGTTCTTTCAACAAATTCGAAAAACATTTATTCTCTGTTATTCCTTGTGCATATTCCAAATTTACCTACTGTTTATTCTCCACTCTTCTTTTGACCTGCTTTAGCATTGAATTCTCTCTCTCTCTCTCTCTCTCTCTCTCTCTCTCTCTCTCTCTCTCCTCTTCATTTAAAGGTTTCGAAGGCCGCTCATGGATGGCAGAGGCAAGGGACAGTAACATTGCCCTATCATGCAGGACAATGCCCTAGAGACTGACCATATTACATATGATCAGCCCAGAAGACCCCTCTCCACCCAAGCAAGGACCAAGGAGGGCCAGGCAATAGCTGCTGATGACTCAGCAGATAGACCTATAGGCTTCCTAAATCATCCATCCTTAGCTCACAAGGACGGTAAGGATGCAGCGACCAAATGAACTAACGAGTTTGAGCGGGACTCGAACCCCAGTCTGGCAATCACCAGGCCACCACAACCCTTTGACCTGCTTTAGCACTGAAATCTCTCTCTCTCTCTCTCTCTCTCTCTCTCTCTCTCCGCTAATTTCTACTCTTCTTTTGACCTGCTTTAGCGTTGAAATTCCCCCCCCCCCCCTCTCTCTCTCTCTCTCTCTCTCTCTCTCTCTCTCTCTCTCTCTCAGAAGCTTTCAGTATAAGCCAAATTGACAATTTATATCCAATTTATACTGTCGACATAACCTTCGTGAAAAAAAAGTTTTCAGTTGAAAGTGGATTACAGGAACGAACTTTTTTTGGAAAAAAAAAGTGAAATTCGAGGAAGTGATTGAATCTTTACATGGGATACGATATGAACTACTTTAAAAACAATATTATTTCCTCGATAATCCATCAACTCTGCATTATTATTATTATTATTATTATTATTATTATTATTATTATTAGCCAAGCTACAACCCTAGTTGGAAAAGCAATATGCTATAAGCCCAAGGGCTCCAATAGGGAAAAATAGCAAGAAATCTATTTTCTAAAGACGAAACTTTTATTTATTTCCTTCCCTCACTGGGCTATTTTTTCCCTGTTAGAGCCCTTGGGCTTATAGCGTCTTGCTTTTTCAGCTATGGATGTAGCTTAGCTAGTAGTAGTAGTAGTAGTAGTAGTAATAATAATAATAATAATAATAATCTGTTGAATGAAGTAAATTTCCAAATTTATTGGCTTACATGAGAGCACAGAGACGGCCACCCATTTGACTTCCATAAACAAGAACAGAATCTATTATATCTTTAGTTAAGTCTTGGTCCATAATCAAGTTATGAGAATCTCGGAGTAACTTTTAAATCTATAATAAAACTAAATTAATTGTATAACAACATTCGCTAGGCTTTATGGGAAGTCAAAGTAAAAGGAAACCGGATATTATACTTCTAAGAATAATAAATAAGTTAAAAGATTAGGAACGTAATAAACTAGAGGAGAAAGGTACCAGAAAATGACGGAAAGAATAAGGAAAAGCCATGACGTTTTTTTTTTTTTTTATTGAACAATCCAGTACACAAAAATTCCATCTACCCGTTGAGCTATTACCACTAGAGAGTTATAGGGTTCTTTGGTTGACCAGACAGTACTACATTGGATCCCTCTCTCCGGTTACGACTCATTTTCCCTTTGCCTACACTTACACCAAAGTCTGGCCTATTCTATACACACTCTCCTCTGTCCTGATACACAAAACAACACAGATTACCAAACAATTCTTCTCTCTCAATGGGTTAACTGCTGCCCTGTAATAGTTCAGTGGCTACTTTCCTCTTGGTAATGGTAGAAGAGACTCTTTAGCTATGGTAAGCAGCTCTTTTAGGAGGACACTCCAAAATCAAAACATTTCTAGTCTTGGGTAGTGTCATAGCCTCTGTACCGTGGTCTTTCAATGCTTGGGGTAGAATACTCTTGCTTGAGGGTACACTCGGGCACACTATTCTATCTTATTTGTCTTCCTCTTGTTATTTTGAAGTTTTATAGTTTATGTATGAAAGATTTATTTTAATGTTATTCCTCACCATCTATTGTAGTTTATTTCCTTTCCTCACTGGGCTATTTTCCCTGTTGGAGCCCTTGGGTTTATGGCAAGTAATAATAACAATAATAAATATCCTATCGAATTCTAAAGAACACGTATGCTGTTCACTACTTTGTGCAAGCGACCCGTTAGGTGATCGAGAGAAGAGTCGAATGCAACTAACTTTATTTGGACGGAGCATGAGTATATATACAACCTGTTCCAGTCAAGAATGGCACAAAAATTCAAACACAATGATGCAGGAAAATACAGGCATGAACAGGTCATCAGTGCGAGGGGAGAGCGATAATGACAATACACAAAAACACGGAAATACCGTTACAGTGTATGAGCGTGTGTGATACATGTCTAGGACATGGCTCCCCTCCCCCCTTAAAAAGGCCATACATGTGAAATAGGGAGCCCTGCTCTTGAGAGGCGTACTGTAGGCGGTTATCTGGCAGGATATATGCAGGTTTTAGGCGATCAATGGAGACCCAGTCTCCTTTGCCACGCATGTTGAGGAGGGATGCTTTCGGCGTACGAGGGATCATGAGGAAAGGGCCTGTGTAAGAGGGTGATACAGTGGCTTGCTAGTGTCGTTGCGCAAGAAAACGGTCGTTGCCGAGTGCAGATCTATCAGTATATGTTGCTTAGCTGGGGGCTTGAAAGCCTGACAGCATAGAGTAAATTTTCCCACAACGTGATGTACACGCTGGAGATTGTCGGAGGAGGTTGCAAATGGAAAAAATCGGCAGGGTCAACCAATGTGTCACCATATACCATTTCAGCTGCCGAGACATCCAGGGCATCTTTACGAGTGGTTCTTAGTCCAATGAGGACCCAGGGAAGCTGGGTTTACCAGTTGGAGTCCTTGCAGCTGGACATCAAAGCTGCTTTGAGGGTGCGATGAAAATGCTCAACCCTTCCGTTGGCAGCAGGGTTTTAGTATGCAGTTGTCTGATGCAGGGTGATTCCCAGGAAGTTCGCTAATGCTGTCCACAATTGAGAGGTGTAAGTGGTACCCCTGTGAGAAGTACCATTACAGTGTATGAGCGTGTGATACACATGTGGTACAAAGTATAATACGCGTTTTAATAAAGAAATATTTTTCTCTCACTCAGTATGACTTTTATGACTAATTGCAAACCCGATGCCACTCATAAAAAAACTCCTAAGGGATGCTACAAGTTCCTCAGATTTTCAGAGCTGGAATAACCTTAACCAATTTACACTCCTGTATAATATATATATATATATATGTGTGTGTGTGTGTGTGTGTGTATTATTTATAATATACATATAAAAATAAATACCTATATATATATATATATATATATATACATATATATATATATATATATATGTATTATTTATAATATATATAAAAATAAATACCTATATATTTCATCTATATATATATATATACATATATATATATGTATTATATATAATATATATATAAAAATAAATACCTATATATCTATATATATATACATATATATATATATGTATTATATATATATTTATAAAAATAAATACCTATATATCTATATATATACATATATATATATATATATATATATATTTATATATACCTATAATTTTATACATATACATACATACATGCATATATATATATATATATATACACACACACAAGAGTGTAAAATTCCAATCCTTTCGAAGGCCAATTATAGTCTTAAGAGCCATCAAAGATTTTTTTTTTTTTCCAAGATTGAAAATTAAAACATATTTTACTGGTCATCCTGGTTTACCAAAAAAATACATTATTTTGGGTTCACCTTAACAGTTTAGTTATAGTTATCTCATTTATAACAATTTATAGTAGTTCGAGTTGAAAAATCTCATCAGCTCGCGGGCTACTCGAGATCAAAATGGGGCCCTCGGGCCATGAATTGTGTGTGTGTGTGTGTGTGTGTGTGTGTGTAACAGTACAACGACAAAAATACTTTAGCTGACAGGAAAGACGATTTAATTAGAATCACGGAATTTAGTTTGAAAACAAAATAAATTAAAGAACGCAGGGGCGAAGGTCAAGCTAGGAACAGACGGGACATTGCTAGCCCCTTATATAATGCCTACAGCGCATAGCACGAGGCACACTGACGGGATTATCCTTCAACAACACCGTTTCCATTGGAATAAAAATGTTTTACAAAACAAAAGAAAAAAAAAACTGTCTATTACATAATCCGATCTTCCAAAATTTCTCTATTCCTATCTAATACGTCATATGAAATTTCAGGCTTCACAAAATCTAGTTTCATTTCTTGAAATCAGTCAAGTGTTTCCTTTTCAATGTATAAAATATAACTCACTCCATGATGTATAAGATAGTCTATTTCCATGTTAATAAATTTTTTCTATATCTTCTTTAATTCTATAAAACTACGACCTATAGAGCTGCCTAGAGTTCCCTATAACTAAGTTTTAGGCCTAGAATAAAAACTTTAATGCTAGTAACAATAGCCCACGCTATAAGTGTTTCTAATTACTACAGGCCAACTATATGGGACTTGATAGCCATATGTAATTTAGCCAATAATAAAATCTGTTTGATACCGCTCATGAATGGCAGAGGCAAGGGATAGTGACATTGCCCCTATCTAGGAAGACAATGCCCTAGGAGACTGACCATATATACATATGATCAGCGCCCAAGCCCCTCTCCACCCAAGCTAGGACCAAGGGAGGGCCAGGCAGTGGCGGCTGATGACTCAGCAGATAAATCTGTAGGCTCCCCCAAACATACCATCCTTAGCTCACAAGGGTGGCGAGGTTGCGTGGACCAAAGAAATTAAGGAGTTTGAGCGGGACTCGAACCCAGTCTGTCGTTCACCAGTCAGGGACGTTACCCCCCATCGGCCACCACAACCCATGATAGGAATGTTATGCCTATACTGCTCTTGGGTGCCTTCGAGAAGAAAGAAAAGGTTGATATTCCATGGTCCACATCAGACCCCCCCCCCCCCCCACAAAAAAAAAAAAAAAAAAAACTTCCACATTATAATTTCCTTAACCTAAAGAGTTTCAATGTTGCCAGATCTTTGTGTGTTCCAACAAGGCTCCAGAGTCCCAGGGGATCTACACTGACCATAAGAAAAGAATCCATTTGTCTGACTATACTCAATTTCTTCTAATGAGACGCGTTTGGACTGACTCACAAGGGTGCCCTTTTAGCTCGGAAATGTTTCCTAATAGCTGATTGGTTGGACAAAATAATTCTAACCAATCAGCTACTAGAAAACTTTTCCGAGCTATAAGGGCACTCCTGCGAGTCAGTGCACTTGCGCCTCATCAAAAAGAATTAGCAGTGTCCTAATAGCTGCTTGGTTGCACAAAATACTTCTGACCAATCAGCTAGTAGGAAACTTTTCCGAGCTAAAGGGCAGACCTGCGAGTCAGTTTTAAATGTACCTCATTTAAAAAAAAAAAAGATATAGTGAGTACAGGATAGGCCTATAATAAATGATGAAGTACGATATTGGGCCTATGGCATGAAGACCAAGCCTCTGTGGTCCGAGTTAAGAGTTAGGGCTTAGTCAAGAACAAAACTTAGCAAAGTACACTGATGGAAATGGGAACACGTAGACGGAATAGATTACCGGAGTCAACTGGATAAACACGACGCACAGCGCAGTTTTCCATGCACCACACAACCAACATGGCTCGGAATATTCGTTCCAGGCGCTGGCGCATGTTCAGGGCCGCCGCTGGAAAGGGACAGATCATAGGTGATAATTTCCATCGAACAATGGCTGTAAGGTGATGTTAGTATGTTGGATATTATCCATCTCTTATCTAATTGTGCAAGGGAAGTTATGGATTATCTGGTGGCTCATAATATTTAATGTTAAAAATTATGGACTAACCTCCT
>NC_090751.1:167274-169774 GCF_036898095.1 Palaemon carinicauda
TTATCCTCACTATTAATCCAAACGAGAGAGAGAGAGAGAGAGAGAGAGAGAGGAGAGAGAGAGAGAGAGGTTATTGATGATTAATAATTACCTCCTTATTCAACCAAGCTTTTTCTGGTAACGGAGAGAGAGAGAGAGAGGAGAGGAGAGAGAGAGAGAGAGGAGAGAGGTTATTGATGATTAATAATTACCTCCTTATTCAACCAAGCTTTTTCTGGTAACGGAGAGAGAGAGAGAGAGAGAGAGAGAGAGAGAGAGAGAGAGGTTATTGATGATTAATAATTACCTCCTTATTCAACCAAGCTTTTTCTGGTAACGGAGAGAGAGAGAGAGAGAGAGAGAGAGAGAGAGAGAGAGAGGTTATTGATGATTAATAATTACCTCCTTATTCAACCAAGCTTTTTCTGGTAACGGAGAGAGAGAGAGAGAGAGAGAGAGAGAGAGAGAGAGGTTATTGATGATTAATAATTACCTCCTTATTCAACCAAGCTTTTTCTGGTAACGGAGAGAGAGAGAGAGAGAGAGAGAGAGAGAGAGAGAGAGGTTATTGATGATTAATAATTACCTCCTTATTCAACCAAGCTTTTTCTGGTAACGGAGAGAGAGAGAGAGAGAGAGAGAGAGAGAGAGGTTATTGATGATCAATAATTACCTCCTTATTCAACCAAGCTTTTTCTGGTAACGGAGAGAGAGAGAGAGAGAGAGAGAGAGAGAGGTTATTGATGATTAATAATTACCTCCTTATTCAACCAAGCTTTTTCTGGTAACGGAGAGAGAGAGAGAGAGAGAGAGAGAGAGAGAGAGAGGTTATTGATGATTAATAATTACCTCCTTATTCAACCAAGCTTTTTCTGGTAACGGAGAGAGAGAGAGAGAGAGAGAGAGAGAGAGAGAGAGAGAGGTTATTGATGATTAATAATTACCTCCTTATTCAACCAAGCTTTTTCTAGTAACGGAGAGAGAGAGAGAGAGAGAGAGGAGAGAGAGAGAGAGGTTATTGATGATTAATAATTACCTCCTTATTCAACCAAGCTTTTTCTGGTAACGGAGAGAGAGAGAGAGAGAGAGAGAGAGAGAGAGGTTATTGATGATTAATAATTACCTCCTTATTCAACCAAGCTTTTTCTGGTAACGGAGAGAGAGAGAGAGACAGAGAGAGAGAGAGAGAGAGAGAGAGAGAGGTTATTCATGATTAATAATTACCTCCTTATTCAACCAAGCTTTTTCTGGTAACGGAGAGAGAGAGAGAGAGAGAGAGAGAGAGAGAGAGAGAGAGAGAGAGAGGGTTATTGATGATTAATAATTACCTCCTTATTCAACCAAGCTTTTTCTGGTAACGGAGAGAGAGAGAGAGAGGAGAGAGAGAGAGAGAGAGGTTATTGATGATCAATAATTACCTCCTTATTCAACCAAGCTTTTTCTGGTAACGGAGAGAGAGAGAGAGAGAGGAGAGGAGAGAGAGAGAGAGAGAGGTTATTGATGATTAATAATTACCTCCTTATTCAACCAAGCTTTTTCTGGTAACGGAGAGAGAGAGAGAGAGAGAGAGAGAGAGAGAGAGAGGAGTTATTGATGATTAATAATTACCCTCCTTATTCAACCAAGCTTTTTCTGGTAACGGAGAGAGAGAGAGAGAGAGAGAGAGAGAGAGGTTATTGATGATTAATAATTACCTCCTTATTCAACCAAGCTTTTTCTAGTAACGGAGAGAGAGAGAGAGAGAGAGAGAGAGAGGAGAGAGAGAGAGAGAGAGAGGTTATTGATGATTAATAATTACCTCCTTATTCAACCAAGCTTTTTCTGGTAACGGAGAGAGAGAGAGAGAGAGAGAGAGAGAGAGGTTATTGATGATTAATAATTACCTCCTTATTCAACCAAGCTTTTTCTGGTAACGGAGAGAGAGAGAGAGACAGAGAGAGAGAGAGAGAGAGAGAGAGAGAGAGAGAGAGGTTATTCATGATTAATAATTACCTCCTTATTCAACCAAGCTTTTTCTGGTAACGGAGAGAGAGAGAGAGAGAGAGAGAGAGAGAGAGAGAGAGAGAGGTTATTGATGATTAATAATTACCTCCTTATTCAACCAAGCTTTTTCTGGTAACGGAGAGAGAGAGAGAGAGAGAGAGAGAGAGAGAGAGAGAGAGGTTATTGATGATTAATAATTACCTCCTTATTCAACCAAGCTTTTTCTGGTAACGGAGAGAGAGAGAGAGAGAGAGAGAGAGAGAGAGAGAGAGGTTATTGATGATTAATAATTACCTCCTTATTCAACCAAGCTTTTTCTGGTAACGGAGAGAGAGAGAGAGAGAGAGAGAGAGAGAGAGAGAGGTTATTGATGATTAATAATTACCTCCTTATTCAACCAAGCTTTTTTCTGGTAACGGAGAGAGAGAGAGAGCAGAGAGAGAGAGAGAGAGAGAGGTTATTGATGATTAATAATTACCTCCTTATTCAACCAAGCTTTTTCTGGTAACGGAGAGAGAGAGAGAGAGAGAGAGAGAGA
>NC_090751.1:174774-192274 GCF_036898095.1 Palaemon carinicauda
AAAAAAATTTTAATAAACCTATATAAACATATCTACTGTTTTCAACCTTAATGACGTATACCAACGTCATCAAAGCGAAGGGGTTAAGCAGTTACTAAAACAGAAAACCTCCTTTAGACCTTGGCCTAAAATTCACGACTCTAACCGGTTGAAGAATGTTGCAATTTCACCTGGTAGCTTCAAACTTTCATTAGAGTCGCGAATGAAAGAAAAACAAAATAACACTACTATCGGTGTTATGAGTAAACCAGTTTCAAAATATACTTGTATATTTATTCATAGCATTAAAAATCAAGGCAATATGCTTTAGCTCCTACGCAATGCCTGGCATAAATAATTTAGCAATAAAATACAGCTTAAATTAGGGTTGTTATGGCCTGATTGGTAACGTCTCTGCCTGGTGTTTGCCATTCGGGGGTTCGAGTCCCGCTCAGACTCATTATTGTCCTTAGTTTTTGCAACCTTACCATCCTTGTGAGCTAAGGTTGGTGGGGTTTGGGGGAGCCTATAGGTCTATCTGCTCAGTCATCAGCAGCCACTGCCTGGCCCTCCCCTTGCCCCAGCTTGGCTGGAGAGGAATGTTGGGCACTGATCATATGTGTATATATGGTCAGTCTCTAGGGCATTGTCCTGCTTGCTAGGGCAATGTCACTGTCCCTTGCCTCTGCCATTCATGAGCGACCTTTAAACCTTTAAATGCATTACCATTGCAATCAGATTCTTTTGAATAGTGCAAAAAAAAATTATATTTTAGTTTTATTTGGAGAAAATACAATTTTGACTTTCACGTTTCCTAGTGATTTTGAACATGATGTAAATGCAATAATGTAAAATTATTCAGTTTTATAATTATGTCAAAGTGAGTTGGCATATGAAATAACTTAACAGTTACAATAAATAACATTAACCTATACTGCAATAAAGGCGAATTGTTAAATTTTCCATGATACTAAAGTTACCTGGATACTTTATTCTTATATTTTTTCTTGTATCTTTCAACATATAACTCAGAAAATTTTTCATTTTTTTTAATTACCAACAAAATTTCCTTTATAATTTCTTATAGACCTTTTCATTCATTTTTTTTATTCATTTTTTTTCTGGCCAACTTTTCTGCTACTTTCAACATTATATTTTTCCCTTTTTATTTACTAAATGTTTTTATAGACGTACAACTATTTACCTTTTAAAATGAAAGCCAAAATCCATATCACAGAAGGAAGATCTCCGTCGTGGCAGCTTATTTCAGGAGCTTTTGCTCTACCTTGACCTTTGACCTTAACGAGAATTAATTGGCTGGAATTTTCATACACTTTAAATATGAACCCAGTTTGAAGTCTCTGTGACAACGACGTCCAAAATTATGGCTGATTACGTGAACTGGACATTTTGCTTGACCGTGACCTTGACCTTCCAAAACTTTATCATTTCTAGTTAATAACTGCAAGTTTCATTACTCTACGATTATAATTGTGGCCAGGAAGCTGTTTACAAACAAACAAACAGGGGCGAAAACATAACCTCCTTCCAACTTCGTTGGTGGAGGTAATTAAGGTTAATACAATTGACCTAACATTCATTGTACATTCAACCGTAATGAGGACCTGTTATCCAAAAGGTATCCTTCCTTCCTTTGTCCTCATGAGCTAAAAGGTCAAAATTAATTATACCAAAATCTAGCCTCAGTAAAGGGAATTCATTGCTCTGTCGATCTGAAACTCTTTCTATCCTTTCAGTAGTTGGAAATAATCAAAATTCATTAAGACGTAAAATTATCGAAGAATAAAGATTGGACTGTGGTTGAAGATAAGTCAGTTTTAGTGTTGGCTTAACATCCGGTGCTGATGGTAGCTCCCTTTGGCTTGAGACATTGGGGAAGAAGAAGAAGAAGAAGAAGAAGAAGAAGAAGAAGAAGAAGAAGAAAATAGTTGTTGCAGTTAAGTGTGGGCGGTTAAAGTATGTTGGTACGTATAGGTAAAAAGGGACTAACTCTATCCTCTCTATATACACAAATTCTCTCTCTCTCTCTCCTCTCTCTCTCTCTCTCTCTCTCTCTCTCTCTCTCTCTCAAATTACCCTTGTCCATCCAGGTTACGGCCAGTCACAGTGTATTAAATTCCATGTTCACATTTTACTGATTAAGTGCTTGGATGTAAAAAGGGGTTAATTTCACGACTAAACAGTATAAAGTAGTAACTTTCAATAATTTATATCTAAAAGATGCCTCTATTATGAGAAAATAATCCATATTTGAAAACATTTACACACTACGCTCTCTCTCTCTCTCTCTCTCTCTCTCTCCTCTCTCTCTCTCTCACATACACAAAATATATTAAGACACAAATAGCTTTTGATATCGAGTTCCTGTCTTGAGATTACTGACCCAATTGGGAATTTCTATGATAAGTGTTTCTCCCCGGACCAGGATTCGAACCTCTATGTCTGTCTGAGTCAAATAAAGACAACAGTTGATTATTAAAACGCTATTGGGATAACACAAGAGATCTTTTGTTAGCAACAAATATTAATAAACATATATAAATATATCTTCTGTTTTCAACCTTAATGACGTATACCAACGTCATCGAAGCAAAGGGGTTAAGGAATTATCAAGTAAAAACAGAAAACCTCCTCTGGCCCATTAGTCCTGAAACTGGTGAATCATGGATGGAGTCCCTTAGCGGGAAAACTTTCACAAAATTACCTTCATGGACCTAAACACGTCTCATAAGGAGAAAACAAATTGTCTACTCGTAAAATGCCACTCAAGGTTGTGGTGGCCGATGTGGTAACGTCCCTGACCGGTAAACGCCACTGGTTCGAGTCTCGCTCAAACTCGTTGGTTTCTTTGGTCGCTGCAAACCACACCATCCTTGTGAGCTGAGAATGGGGGTTTGGGGTAGCCTATAGGTCTATCTGTTGACTCCTCAGCAGCCGTTGACTGGCCTTCCTTGGCTCTTGGGTGGAGAGGTGGCTTGGGCGCTGATCATATGTATATATGGTCAGTCTCTACTGCATTGTCCTGCTCGACAGGGCAATGTCACTGTCCTTTGCGCCTGCCATTCATTAACGGCCTTTAAAACTTCAAACATTTAATTGTGTCTTAAGGTCACTTTCGCAAATTTTAATTTTCCATTCGCTTAATCGCCAATGACTTTCACACTATCTATGCAATACCATCTCTAGGCCTACTATCCTCTCCTACTACCACCGATTTACTAATCCTTTTCATAAAACCTAACCTAACCTTACCATCCATTTTTATCAGCATTATCAACAACCCTACATATTCTAATCTATTTCCCCCACTTACACTCAAGTAAGCTTTTACCACTTTATACAACCAATCACTTTATATACAACATTCACAGCCCACTTTCACCCAGGAAAATTGATATTTCAGATCACCTTCCCTGTAATGGCATGATTCCTAATATGGAGAGGACTATTAAATACAATATAATCTCCTCACCAACAATATAATCATCATCATCATCATCATCTCCTCCCACGAATATTGACGCAAAGGGCCTCGGTTAGATTTCGCCAGTCGTCTCTATCTTGAGCTTTTAATTCAATACTTCTCTAATTCATCATCATCCACTTCACGCTTCATATTCCTCAGCCATGTAGGCCTGGGACTTCTAACTCTTCTAGTGCCTTGTGGAGCCTAGTTGAACTTGGTGAACTAATCTCTCTTGGGGAGGGGGCCCGAATAAGACTGGACAGTTTTTCTGACAAGTAAAGCCACAAACGATCAAGGCAATCTCTGGAAGTGGCCATCGTGCCAGTATACAGAGGATGATAAAAGTACTGCAATGCAATTAATGTTCTGAGTAATTTGGCATGTTCAAAAACCTTCCAGAAGTCTAAAATTACTGCCAGATCTTTGCTAAGACAGCATCCATAACGTTTACAACCCTTTCAGAAGTGTAAAATTACCGATATAACTTTACCCTTGTTAACCTAAACAAAAAAGTACATGGCTTGGTAGCCTTACCTTTAAAAAACAGAATAAGCCCTAAAATTTATCTCCCTCTGGAGACCCCTAATAAAAGGTAAACTATAACTTGAATAATAATAATCAACATATCATTAAACCACTCGAACAATAACGGTAAAAGTTAATACTACAAAGAATTACTCTTACATCGTTCTGGTAAGACTGAAATAACTACTCAAATCCTAGCGGATCTTATACACTGGGTTCTCTCTCTCTCTCTCTCTCTCTCTCTCTCTCTCTCTCTCGACAAGGTCAAGTTCAATCTACCGGTCGGCTGATCTGAGTCACATGGCGTATTCACTGGCTCGAATTTCGTGCGTGGGTATAGAAAGGTATTTCTCTCTCTCTCTCTCTCTCTCTCTCTCTCTCTCTCTCTCTCTCAGGCATTCGCCAACGTTATCATTACTTGCACACCGAAATTTTAATCGTAATACGTACGTAGTTATATACTCCATTCTTTTGTAATGGATAAGTGTATGACACCACAATGCTGTAAAATCCTATTGAAGGTTTTACCTTGTTAAACTAAGGTGGCCTTATACCACCTTTAGATAAGAAAACCGAACCTTAGTGTAAGAACTAAATCTCCAAGAAGGTCAACAAGAGGCTTCAGTGGTGTAAGAAAACATTAAACTCAAAATTCTGGCCCTTTTAATGGCTTTAAAAGTTCAAAGGCCACTCATGAATGGCAGAGGCAAGGGACAGTGACACTGCCCTATCAAGCAGGACAATGCCCTAGAGACTGTGACGGTGGTAGGAGAAGGTTGTGCACACTTCCCTTTATATACAAAATCTCAAAGCAACAAGAATTTTCATGTTCAATATTTGACAATGTTACAGAGGAGAAAAGCAGACATGATTTTTCAGGTTCTTTTTGGTGCGAGGGGAGAGCGAAGACAAGCACAAAATGAACTATGAACGATCGTGTGACACACGGTTGGTACAAGACTGACCACATATACCTATGATCAGCACCCAAGGCCCCTCTCCACCCAAGCTAGGACCAAGGAGGGCCGGGCAATGGCTGCTGATGACTCAACAGATAGCCCTATAGGCTTCTCCAAACCCCCCATCCTTAGCTCATAAGGATGGTGAGGTTGCAGCGACCGAAGAAACTAACGAGTTTGATTGGGACTCAAACCCCAGTCTGGCGATCACCAGTCAGGAACGTTACTTTGATCATAGATGAAAATCACCAATTCTGGTTTAACGTCCTAACAAGTTATTAAATATTCCGACCCTCTACAGTTGACCAACAACCAGAACAACTGATTGGGGTCAAGAAATACTCAATGGGTATTAAATTGATTAAGGTAATATTGTTGTTGACACAAATATTTAGACTTTTCTACTATTTTCTACTTATGGTTTCACTACTAAGCCTTGATCATGTTTGAAACAAAAAAGGATTCCACCATAGGAGGTAGGATTCGAACGAGAACACAAAGGCAATAACATTATCTGATTTTTAATAATCTAGTCATTGAATTCACGAATAGACTAATTATTATTATTATTATTATTACTATCCAAGCTACAACCCTAATTGGAAAAGCAAGATGCTATAAGCCCAGGGGCTCCAACAGGGAAAAATAGCCCAGTGAGGAAAGGAAATAAGGAAATAAATAACTGAAGAGAACAAATTAACAATAAATCATTCTAAAAAAAAAGTAATGTCAAAATAGATATATCATATATAAACTATTAACAACGTCAACAACAAATATGTCATATATAAACTATAAAAAGACTCATGTCCGCCTGGTCAACAAAAAAGCATTTGCTCCAACTTTGAACTTTTGAAGTTCTACTGATTCAACAACCCGATTAGGAAGATCATTCCACAACTTGGTAACAGCTGGAATAAAACTTCTAGAGTACTGCGTAGTATTGAGTCTTATGATGGAGAAGGCCTGGCTATTAGAATTAACTGCCTGCCTAGTATTACGAACAGGATAGAATTGTCCAGGGAGATCTGAATGTAAAGGATGGTCAGAGTTATGAAAAATCTTATGCAACATGCATAATGAACTAATTGATCGACGGTGCCAGAGATTAATATCTAGATCAGGAATAAGAAATTTAATAGACCGTAAGTTTCTGTCCAACAAATTAAGATGAGAATCAGCAGCTGAAGACCAGACAGGAGAACAATACTCAAAACAAGGTAGAATAAAAGAATTAAAACATTTCTTCAGAATAGATTGATCACCGAATATCTTAAAAGACTTTCTCAATAAGCCAATTTTTTGTGCAATTGAAGAAGACACAGACCTTATATGTTTCTCAAAAGTAAATTTGCTGTCAAGAATCACGCCTAAAATTTTGAAAGAGTCATACAAATTTAAAGAAACATTATCAATACTGAGATCCGGATGTTGAGGAGCCACCGTCCTTGACCTCCTTACAATCATACTTTGAGTTTTGTTAGGATTCAACTTCATACCCCATAATTTGCACCATGCACTAATTTTAGCTAAATCTCTATTAAGGGATTCACCAACCCCAGATCTACATTCAGGGGATGGAATTGATGCAAAGAGAGTAGCATCATCTGCATATGCAACAAGCTTATTTTCTAGGCCAAACCACATGTCATGTGTATATAGTATGAAAAGTAATGGGCCAAGAACACTACCCTGTGGAACACCGGATATCACATTCCTATACTCACTATGGTGCCCATCAACAACAACTCTTTGAGATCTACTACTTAAAAAAATCAATAATAATGCTAAGAAGCGACCCACCCACTCCCAACTGTTTCAGTTTGAAAACAAGGGCCTCATGATTAACACGGTCAAAGGCAGCACTAAAATCAAGGCCAATCATACGAACTTCCCGACCACAATCAAGGGATTTCTGTACTGCATTGGAGATTGTAAGAAGGGCATCACATGCTCCAAGGCCTTTCCGAAAACCAAATTGCAAACTAGGGAATAGATGATTACCTTCAGCAAACCTATTAAGACGTTTTGCCAGAAGACGTTCAAAAACTTTAGATAATATGATCCATTAGTAGACCATTAAAACATACTTCTCCATTCATCATCATCATCTGCTTCACGCTTCATAGACCTCAGCCATGTGGGCCTGGGACTTCCAATATAAACATATATATATATATATATATATATATATAATGTATGTGTGTGTGCATGCGTGTATGTAAGCCTGGGTCTGTAAATTTACCCAAAGGGACAAACTCACTAAACCAAGCTGTAATTACAGTACTATTTTAATACTGAAGCATGAACACTTTAATTATTTGCAAGCCCCATTTTACGAACCAGCGCACCCACCCCCCAGAAAAAAAACTAACCGCTGATAAAAACTAACGAATTTGTTGTTATATTTTCGTACCAATTTAACAATTTTCAAAATATAAATAAAAATAAAATCTTAATTTTATATTTCTACTTTAATGAAGCCTTATTGCCAAAAGAAAGTAAACGGGAAATACAAAGAGAGAGAGAGAGAGAGAGAGAGAGAGAGAGAGAGAGAGATTTGTTTCAATCAATTTATTGCGCCCATTGGTGTCAGAGATTTGAGTATATGGTAACAGAGAGAGAGAGAGAGAGAGAGAGAGAGAGAGATTTGTTTCAATCAATTTATTGCGCCCATTGGTGTCAGACATTTGAGTATATGGTAGAGAGAGAGAGAGAGAGAGAGAGAGAGAGAGAGAGAGGGAGAGAGAGAGAGAGATATTTTTGTTTCAATCAATTTATTGCGCCCATTGGTGTCAGATATTTGAGTATATGGTAAAGAGAGAGAGAGAGAGGAGAGAGAGAGAGAGAGAGAGAGAGAGAGAGCATTATGAAAAAAGTTGATACGCAGAGGAGAAAAAGGATAAAATATAAATAACTAGAGTATAATAACCACTCTCTCTCCGCACTCATGTCACTGGTTGAGTGCCAAAAGGGAGTTTAATTCAGCTCACTGAGTACTCACAGAGGCATGCTGGGGGCCTCTCTCTCTCTCTCTCTCTCTCTCTCTCTCTCTCTCTCTCTCTCTCTAGGATCCTATAGTTTCCCCTGTCTCTATTTACACGTATCCACAGATAAAGAATAAACACACAGAGAAATATGTTTAATCTATCTATCTATCTATCTATCTATCCACAGCAAAATAAGCGTTATCTATCTATCTCTTCACAGAGAAATTATATGTTTAATCTATGTATTCATATTTGCATATATATATATATATATATATATACATACATACATACATTCTATGTATATATGCATACATTATATACATATATATAATATACAGTATATATATATATATATATATATATGTATGTATGTATGTATAACACATTTCTCCTTGTATACAGTAGGTGCGTAAATTTAATTTCACTCAGACGTACCCTAACTTAGATATTAATATCGTTATTCCAGGGTTCCGGGTAACCCGTGGGTAGTGTACACAAAAAGCCATTATTATTATCATTATTATTATTATTATTATTGATATTATTATTATTATTATTTTTATTATTATTATTATTTTTATTATTATTATTATTATTACTTACTAAGCTACAACCCTAGTTGGAAAAGCAGGATGCTATAAGCCCAGGGGCTCCAACAGGGAAAATAGCTCAGTGAGGAAAGGAAACAAGGAAAAATAAAATATTTCAAGAAGAGCAACAATATTAAAATAAACATCACTTTATAAACTATAAAAACTTTAACAAAACAAGAGGAAGAGAAATAAGATATAAGATAGAACAGTGTGTGCCCGAGTGTACCCTGAAGCAAGAGAACTCTAACCCAAGACAGTGGAAGACCAGGGTACAGAGGCTATGGCACTACCCAAGATTAGAGAGCAATGGTTTGATTTTGGAGTGTCCTTCTCCTAGAAGAGCTGCTGACCATAGCTAAAGAGTCTCTTCTACCCTTAGAAAAGAGGAAAGTGGCCACTGAAAAATTACAGTGCAGTAAGAAGAATTGTTTGGTAATCTCAGTGTTGTCAGTTGTATGAGGACAGAGGAAAATATGTGACGACTAGGCCAAACTATTCGGTGTGTGAATGTATAGGCAAAGGGAAAATGAACCGTAACCAGAGAGAAGGAACCAATGTAGTACTGTCTGGGCAGTCAAAAGACCCCCATAACTCTCTTTTAGATAAAGAAGTCTGCTGAAAGACCAAACTATCTCAAGAGAGATTTATTGAAAGATAACTGAAAAACTTTTTGAGATGGAAAAAAAACTTTAGGGTGGCAAAGAGAGCAAGATAGTGAGATAGTTTTTCATAGATAATTGAAAGTACAAACTTTCAATGGAATATATACTCTTTTGCTTTCGAGTCTTTAATGCATATTTTATATTCATCACGTGCCAGCTATCAAGATATCTACATAAATACACACATACATATTTATGTGTATATACACACTCACACACAGAAACACACACTATATATATATATATATATATATACAGTGAACCCTCGCTACTTCGCGGTTCGACAATCGCGGATTCACCACTTCGCGGGTTTTTTCCATAACCCATATATATATACATATCGCGGATTTTCCGCAAAATTCGAAAATACCGCGAAATCTGAAGACAACCAAGTACGATATTTTGTTACCTGTAATTCCATTAATACTGTAATTAGTAATATCTGCTCTTACTGATTGTTCATTGCATTACATATGATATATAATTCAGCACAGAAAGAAATAAAACACGAAAAGAGAATGTGATCAAACGATAATGTACTGTATACAGTACGTAGTAAAATTAAATCGAACATGAAACGCAAATCAGATGTAGTCATACAATATTAGAATGGTGTACAGTAAGGCTACTGTTGACTACTACTGTACGTACAGTACTACAAATGTAATGGATGTGCTTCTTTTCCATGAATCTTTTGTATGTATACGTACGTAGTACTGCATCCAATAATATTCTTTGTTGCAAAAATCACATTTCGAATAAGCGTACGAGAGAGAGAGATAGAGAGAGAGAGAGAGAGAGAGAGAGAGAGACACACACATCCTACAGTACAACAAAAGCGTAAAATAGCGTACGTAAAGCTGTATTATTATTACAGTACTGTATTGTTATTATTATTATTATTGTTGTTGTTGTTAATAAAATTATTATTGTTATTATTATCATTATTATTATTATTATTACTGTATTACTGTACTGTACTGTATTATCATACGATAATTCAGTACTGTATACATTACGTAGTAAAATTAAATCGAACATGAAACGCAAATCAGATGCAGTCATACAATACGTATTAGAATGGTGTACAGTAAGGCTGCTGTTGACTACTACTGTACGTACAGTACTACAAATGTAATGGATGTGCTTCTTTTCCATGAATCTTTTGTATGTATACGTACGTAGTACAGTACTGCATCCAATAATATTCTTTGTTGCAAAAATCACATTTCGAATAAGCGTACAAGAGAGAGAGATAGAGAGAGAGAGAGACACACACACACATCCTACAACAAAAGCGTAAAATAGCGTAAGTAAAGCTGTATTATTATTATTGTTATTATTATTATTATTGTTGTTGTTGTTAATAAAATTATTATTGTTATTATTATTATCATTATTATTATTATTACAGTACTGTACTGTATTATTATCATTATTTATTATTATTACGGTATTATTAATCTACGTACGTTCGGTATGCGCGGAGCATCTTCTATGAGTTGGTAACCTACGCATCATATACTGTAAGACGGGTTGTGATTGGTTCAAGCGCTGATAGATGACGAATCAGAACTCAAGTTTTGTTATCTAGCCTGTGATTGGTGTTTTGCCATCATCTCCTACCCGCAGCATCTAGGTTCTCGCGGGGCTGGATCGTCCACTTTCTCTTACCGCGTATCGCTGAGTAGACGTTCTTAAGTTTGTGAATCTGTGCTGTGTGCGACTTTTTTAAGTTGAACTTTTAGTCAAATCCTACTGTAATGGCTCCCAAGCGTTCTGCTTCTCTTAAGGCTGGTAGTGAGCCTAAACGCCACCGAAGGATGATGACGATAGCTGAGAAGGTTACGCTTCTCGATATGTTAAAAGATGGTAGAAGTTACGCGGCCGCTGGACGCCATTTTGGCATCAACGAATCTACTGTTCGCTATATCAAGAAGGACGAGGCGAACATTAGAAAGAGGGCTGCAATCACCTTTAGCAGATCAGCGAAGCGAGTCGTTACAACGCGTAATAAAACGATCGTACGCATGGAAGGTGCTTTAGCTGTGTGGATTGCCGACTGCCGGAAGAAGAACATAGCGTTGGATACGAACACCATCCAAACAAAGGCTTTGAGCTTATATGAGAATTTTGCTGCAAAGGAACCTAAAGACGACGACGGCAACCATGCTGAAGATGAAGATGATGATGATGCAGATGATCCTCAACCAGGGACATCCACTGATTCCCAGCCTCAGAAACGTTTTTCCGCCAGCAAAGGATGGTTCGCGAAGTTTCAGAAACGCTTCGCCCTGAAAAGCGTTTCCCTGCATGGGGAGTCTGCTTCCGCTGACACTGCCGCTGCTGAAACTTACGTGAACCAGACGTTCAAGAATATTATCGCCGAAGGTGGATACAAGCCGGAACAAGTCTTTAATATGGATGAGACCGGCTTGTTTTGGAAGAGAATGCCGTCGCGAACTTTCCTGTTCAAAGAGGAAGCCAAAGCCTCTGGCTTTAAAGCATTCAAGGATCGCGTTACCCTCGTGATGTGTGGCAATGCTGCTGGATTTTTGCTAAAGCCGGGGCTTATTTATAAGTCGAAAAATCCTCGCGCTTTGAAAAATAAAAATAAGAATCTCCTTCCCGTGTACTGGATGCATAATAAAAAAGCATGGATTACGAAGATGCTGACCTCCAACTGGTTCCATCAGTGTTTTATCCCGCAAGTCAGCAAATATCTCGTAGAGAAGGGCTTGCCATTCAAGATCCTTCTCCTTATGGATAACGCTGGTGGACACGCAACTGACCTGTCGCATGAGGGCATTCAGGTTGAGTTCCTGCCACCCAACACCACGTCATTAATTCAACCGATGGACCAGGGGGTTATCAGGGCGTTCAAGGCCCTCTACACGAAGAACACCTTGGCGGACCTCGTTGCGTGTGTGGATGCTGCCCAAGATGATGAGGATGAAGATTTTAACTTGAAGGCGTACTGGCGGCAGTACACCATAGCCACGTGCCTGCAGAATATTCAGAAGGCACTTCAAGAGATGAAACTTGCAACCGTGAATGCGAGCTGGAAGAAGTTGTGGCCCGAGATTGTTTACGACGACAAGGAATTTACTCCGTCGGAAATCCAACACTCTGCAATACGCAAATCTGTGCAGTTGGCTGCCATAATTGGAGGTGACGGGTTTGGCGACATGACGACTGAAGACGTCGACGAGTTGTTGGACTGCCATTCCCAGCCCCTAACTGACGCAGACCTCGAAGACCTGACGAAATCGGCAAGCGAAGAAGAGAGTGAAACCCAGGAAGAGACCCAAGAAAATGTCGAAGAAACGGGCTTAACATTAGAACGGCTTGCCAAGGCCTGCAACCATGCGAAGGAGTTGAAAGAAATGTTGCAAGAGTGGGACGAGGATATGGTTCGCTCGATGCAATTCTGCAACAAGATCGATGAAGACATGACTCCCTACAAAATGCTCTTGGATCGAAAAAAGAAGCAGCGGCAACAACTTCCGATCACAATGTTCTTCCAGCATCGCAAAAAAGAGCCAGTTCCTCCTGCTAGTACGCCTTCGGAAGAAATTGAAGAAGTTTCCCAGGAAGAAGTTGAAGAGGTGTCCCAGGAAAAGACACCTCCGTCTGAAGAGACGTAAAATACTACCTGGCTGCACAGTAGAACACATCATCAGCTTCATCATCATCATTTCTACTGTGCAGCAAATTCATCGCCATCATCATTCAAGTTTTTCTTCAACTTCTTTCGTGGTGAGTACAGTAACAATCTTTATTTTTTACTTTAATATTCTTACATTCTAAAACTGTATTTGTGCCTGTTTTATAGTTTAGTACTGTACGTACTGTATGCATTAAGTTAAAGGGAAGGTTTTAAAAGTCTACATGTTGTAACCTATCATATTTTTTTTGTTTAAAATTTACATTTACGTACGTAAAACAATCTCTCTCTCTCTCTCTCTCTCTCTCTATATATATATATCTCTCTCTCTCTCTCTCTTTCTCTCTCGTAAATTGATTTTTTATGTTTAAAATTTACATTTACTGTACGTAAGTAAAACAATCTCTCTCTCTCTCTCTCTCTCTCTCTCTCTCTCTCTCTCTCTCTCTCGTAAATTGTTTTCCTGCTTTGCTACGTACAATACTGTATGTGCTGTACAGTACTGTATGATTTTATATAGATACGGTAAATTATATTTGTAAGGTAACATACTGTATTTTGTAAATGCTTTTACTGTAAATACTGTACTGTATCATTATTTATCACTATCATCATGCGCGTTAAATGCCTTGTTTGTTCTGAGCGTGGTTGTTTACTGAGTGTACAGTACTTTATGACGCCGTCGTTTCAGGCGGCGTCATAAAGAAAAACATTTCATTTGGAAGTCCTAAGAAAAATACGTAAACTAAAACATTGGTAATAAAAAAATCAACATACAGTACTGTATAATCAATATAATCGATGCAAAAACTAACCTATACATATATGTGTACACTAAATGAGTTTGTTTCTTCATTATGATCAGAGATGAACGTAAACAAAACATTGGTTGCCATTTTTTATCGTGCTTTATAGGTGTTTAGGAAACGCATGATATAAAATCGCCTTTAATATTTGTGCCTGTTTTAGTTTAGGGTGCTGTAGTACATGCATTAAGTGTTCTGTACATTAAAGGGTGGTTTGTTAACAGTACTACGTACAAGGGAAGGTTTTAAAAGTCCGAATATACATGTTAAATAAATAGGTAAATATGATGTCACTACTTCGCGGATTTTCACCTAACCCGGCCGCGTCTGGAACCTATCTACTGCGATAAACGAGGGTTCACTGTATATATATATACATATATATATATATATATATATATACACACATATACATACATATATATATATATATATATATATTATACACATATATATATTATGCGTACATATACATATATAATATATATACAGTTATAAACACAACACATAAATACATGTATATATGAAATATTTCCAAAGCTCATATTAGGCCGAATAGAAAGACAGCTAGACTTGAATCAACCAAGAGAGCTGGCAGGCTTTTGCAGAGGGGTATTCAACAATTGACCTTATCCATGTAATTAACCAGCAAATGGAAAAATCAACAAGGTATGACAAACCACTATGTATGGCATTTATAGACTATCAGATAGCTTTTGGTTCCAACAAAAGTTCAGCACTAACGAAATTCCTTCTAAGACAAGGGACTGATGAATCTTATGTCAGAACACTTTATATATATATATATATATATATATACATATACATATATATATATATATATATATATTTATATATATGTACACATACATATATATACATATATATATATATATATATATATAAATATTATATATTTATATATATGTACACATACAAATATATACATATATATACATATATATATATATATATATATATTTATATTTATATGTATACATATACATATACATATATACACGGGAAGTACAGCAATCCTAAAACTGTATAAAGATGGAGAGAAAATTCCGATTGAGAAAGGAGTTAGACAGGGAGACCACATGTCTCCTAAATTATTCACAGCATATCTAGAAGAAGTTTTTACGAATTTCGATTTGGAAAAAGTAGAAATCAACATTAATGGGGAATACCTTAACAACTTGAGATTTGCTGATGACATAGTTGCGTTTAGCGAGTCATGGAAAGAATTACAAAAGATGATAGAATATTTCAATAGTGAAAGCAGAAAAGTAGGACTGAAAATGAATAGGAGTAAAACTAAGTTAATGTTCAATGAAAATGCAGAGACAACAAATAAAAGTCATGGACGAACCTCTAGAAATTGTTAATTAATATACATACTTACAACAAAGAGTAAGTGTTTCCCCAGGACACGAGACGGAAATTCATAGAAGGATAAGCTTGAGATGGAAAGCTTTTGGTAAACGAAATGAGATTATGAAAAGTAAAATGCCACATTCTCTAAAAAGAAATGTATTCAATGAGCTAGTTCTACCAGTTTTAACTTATGCATTAGCAACTTGGAGCTTTACTAAAGCATTAGAAAATAATCTAGTTATGGAGAAAAATAATGATGGGAATGACAGAAAAAGACCAATGTGGATACGAGAACAAACGTAAGTAGAGGATATTCTAACAACATATATGAAAAAGAAATGGACATAGGCAGGACATGTAATGGGAATGACAGACAATAGATGGACATTAAGAATAACAGAACGGATCCTAGGAGATTGTAGAAGAAGCAGAGGAAGGAAGAGAAGACGATGGATCGACGAACTATGAAAGTCTGGGTGTGGACTAGCACAGAAAGACCATAAACACACGCAAGTGGAAGAACATGTCTGAAGCCTTTGTTCTGCAGTGGACTAGCAACGGTTGATGATGATGATTATATATATATATATATATATATATATATTTATGAATATATATATATATACATATATATATATATATATATATACACACACATATATATATATATATATATATTATTAACAAATATAGATTCCTTACAATGAAAAAATAGAAAAATAAATTGAAAATTTGCAGGCGACGCTTCAAGAATCAAAAATAAAACAAGTAAACCAATAAACAAATACGTACAAACTAACAAACAAATAACACAATAACAATAACCACCTACCTGCTGAATCTCCCAACGACTATTTAACAATTACAACATAATTACAAAATATATTTAGACAAACGCAATCAAATATTACCTCAAATGTTCAGGACAAAATGGTAACAGTAAAACTGCCTGAAAACAAACGGGAAAAAATGTTCTGCGATATTCCCATTATTACTTACTCCCTGTTCAGAGACAAAATGATTGTCGAAAGAGATTCAAATTTGAAATGCATATATATATATATATATATATATCTATATATATATATATATATATATGTTCAGAGACAAAATGATTGTGGAAGGAGATTCAAATTTGAAATGCATATATATATATATATATATATGTATGTGTATATATATATATATATATATTATATATATTATATGTATATATATTATATTTATATATATATATATATATATATATAAGTATATATATATATATATATATATCTATATATACATATATCATATATATATTATATATAGGATATATGTATCATATATATATATATATATATATATTATATTATATATTACATATATATGTATGTATAATATACATATATACATATATATATAATATATATACATATATTATATATATATAGCCTAAATATATATATATATATATATATATCATATATATATATATATATATATATACAGTAAATATATAAAACCTCCATCACAAACTTCTGCCTTTGATAAGCGTTGGACTCCTACGGAGCAAGAACGAGGAAAAAACCTTATTTCTCGAAGATATAAAAAGGAATCAATTTCCTGAAGGAGGTGTTGGCCCCCCCCCCCCCCAGGGGTTAACTCACGGAAGGTCCCTTGGATCTGACGTTGGTACATCTCGACGGAGGCCTTCCGATGCACCATGCGGTGGGTGATGGCTTGGTACCTCCGGCGGAAGTCCTTTTCGCTACACGTCGACTCCAGGGATTCCCGTCTGCCCGCTGGAGGAGGAAATGGAAGAGGTTTAGTAGGAGTGTGTGGATGGTTGAGATCAAGATAGGAGATTATGGATGATTGAGATACATATATTAGAGTATGGATGGTTGAAATCAATAAGGAAAGTATGGACAGTTGATATATATATATATATATATATATATATATTAGAGTATGGATGGTTGAAATCAATATAGGAGAGTATGGATGGTTGCAGAACAATAAAGATTATGGATGGTTGCAGATGAATAAGGAGAATATGGACGGTTGAGATCAATATAGGAGATTATGGATGGTTGCAGATCAATATAGGAGATTATGGATGGTTGCAGATCAATAAGGAGAATATGGATGGTTGAGATCAATATAGAATAGGGATGGCCGAGAGCAATATTAGAGTATGGATGGTTGGGATCAATAGTGTATGGATGGTTGAAATCAATATAGGAGAATATGGATGACCGAGATCAAAATGAATATGGATGGTTGAGATCAATATAAAAGAATACGGATGGTCGAGATAAATATAGGAGAATATGGATGGTCAAGATCAATATTAGAGTATGGATGGTTGAGATCCATATAAAAGAATACGGATGGTCGAGATAAATATAGGAGAATATGGATGGTCAAGATCAATATAAGAGTATGGATGGTTGAGATCAATATATTA